>NW_028281055.1:460000-760000 GCF_059751285.1 Brachycentrus maculatus | reverse complement strand
CAGGTTTCGTCAAAAACCTTGTTATCATCAGGATTGCACATGAACTAACCCTAAAACATTTAAAAATTCAAGTTAAGTAAGTGAGTAATTAAGTAAGGTTTCTTTTCGAAACCAGTTGGAGAAAAGTACCAATAAAAGTGGTTAAAAACAAAGTAGTTTTATTTTATAAAATGTTCCACCAATTATCAGGAAAAACATTAAAAAAAAAAAGTGAAAGCAGAACATGTATGTTTCGTTAAAATATTAACTACGGTACATCATATACTGCCCGCATGAGGAAAAGAGGGTATCAAAAAATATGTTAATTTTTATATGCCTATTTCTCCCTACGATAAAAAATGTATTAAACTAGAATATAATAAATTTATAACCAGCACGTGAAAATATTATTAATTGAAAAATATATCTTCATAACAGTTTACTTTCCAATAAAACGCCTCGTTAAGCTTTCCCTTATTTAAAGACACCATGCACGATTCATTTTTGATAAATCAAGATTTTGACTTATTTTATTTTGATTTATTTTTGACGCATATTCAAATGGGTGTTCACATAAATGGATAAATGCTTTTAATATTCAAAATATTTTGAGTTTAGTGCTGAAATTTTGACGCATATTCAAATGGGTGTTCACATAAATGGACAAATGCTTTTGATATTCAAAATATTTTGAGTTTAGTACTGAAATTTTGTTTCTTACAGTTAAAAATACAATATTTGTTTGAAAAAATGAAAGGCTGTAAAAATAGAAATCTTTATATTAAATACAATTAATCGTTTATACCTACATTTACATAAAAATAATCCAATATTTTTAAGTTAAACCATTTTAGTGTATTTCTATGTTATCGAAGTCACGTTTAATTTTATTTTTACATTTTATACAATGAAAACATTTTTTTTTTCATATAATGATTTTTTTTTCTTTCAGAATTTGTTAATAAATTCAAAAATTATTATTATTAATTTCAATTCATTCTCGATTTGAGTGAAATATTTTTATTGTAATCTATTTTCCATTGCTTTGGCAATACCTGCTTCCAGTTATTTGACGAGGAATGTTTAATGTATGAAATTAGGCGTTAAAGATAAAGATCTCAAAAGAGATAAAGAAGTTTGATAAAGGTTTAAAATCTTAGTATTTACACGGCTCATTTTTTGTCATTGGCAAGTTTAAGTGATCAAGTATATTTTTATTAAGTATATTTTCTTTGATAATAACACTTCTTTAATTCATTCCATCTGTAAGAAATAATCCACAGTGGAATCCCAAGCGCGATCTCTTGAAATTATTTTGAAGAAATAAAGCTGAAAAATTTATACTTAAATATTGAATCTAGTAATTGTGTACAAAATATAAACTTCCTTGTCGTTTTTTAACTTTTAAAAAATATTTGAAAGTTTATAATTTTTTTTGAAAACAATGTATATATCGCTCACTCCTTTCAAGAATGTCATAAATCAAAAATCGTCAATTTTCAGTTGTGCATGTTGTTAGAATGCCCAGAAAATGTACTAAATCCCAGCAAAAGCGGCACATTTTAAACTTAATATTTACCCGCTACAGGGTAGAAAGTGTTGTTTTTGCATTTTGAAGAAAAGGTATTGTTTAATTATTTTTTTAAACATACTAAATATTTTTCAAATGGAGAAAGAACATTCAGGTTTTACCTAACAAGATCTGTTGCACAGTAAAAAGTTCAATAAGTGGCTTGATATTTATTTTTAATACATTGTTTTATATTTTTAAACTTTAAAAACGTTCTCCTGAAAAAACAAGTTTTTTGATTTATGACGTTCTTGAAAGGAGTGAGTGATATTTCACGTTTATTTTTTACGAAATATTTTATGTGCGCGCTGTCCCTAATCTCATTTCAAAATCTTCAATTATTCATTCTGACAGATACATTAGGAAACCATTTTTGTGAAATCGTTTAATATTTTTTTGATAAATTATAAAAAAATTATATGGATATACCTTACAATTTACTCGAATTGAAAATACTTTCATTGATTGATTCGGCAGTCACTTTTTGGTTATAGCCATATGAAAATTTTACATTAAAAAAAAAATACCAGGATTTATTTGACTCCATGATGACACGCGTTTCGATGTTTTGAACATTATCTTAAAATACTTTATTTGATGATGATGTTGACTGCATCGAAGCACGTGTCACAATATCGTTAAATAATTAGTGATATTTACCAATGTGGGTAAATATGATTCTTTTGTTTTATTAAAAAAATTATATTTATGAAAATAAAATAACTAACACATCATCTCGCTGCTTCCCAGCATACCCACCAAATATTTCACCACCTGACCTTACCACTTTCAAGTATTTTAAACACTTGATTATGCCAAGCTTTTTTCAGTCTTCCTCTGTTTCTATTACCAACAATATTTACCTCATAAATTTGTTTTACCGTTCTTTCTTCACTCATTTAATTCATATGCCCACATATGTACCTGAGATACATGTGTGTTTGGAGGTGTGTATTATATATATATATATATATATATATATATATATATATATATATATATATATATATATATATATATATATATATATATATATATATATATATATATATATATATATATATATATATATATATATATATATATATATATATATTAGGTTTGGTATTAAAATAAAACAAATAAAGAAATTACCCTGAAATGACTGCTCAGTTCTAAATAAAACATGAAAATCTAAAATATTAAACGCTTCAAGAATTCTAATTATCTTTCAAGAAATGATATTCATTTCTATATCTTATTGTTTTAATAGTCAACCCTTGAAGACCCTTTGTAGTTTCAATTCTTGGTTCATTTTCTCTTCACACCGTTATGAATTAATTTTCCCCTTTCTTTTGTCAGTTTTAATTATTTTTCATTCAAAATTATCACTCTGCCATTCAATTTATTGAAGTTGCTGTAATTTATTTTTCAGAAAATAGCTTGAACCCTTTTTCCGATTTAATTTCTTGTTGAGAATTTATTGAGCCTCTCTTAAAATGGTCTATCATGGCAGAAATAAAAATAAATCGTTTTATTTCAAATCTGGACTAAACGGTGAATGAGTCATCGTTATTGTGAGCAGTAACCGTTATCACCCGTTGTTTTTTTTCAAATATTTCATCGGTTTCAGGCAAATCGGTTGTACACCAATCAAAATTATCGAATTCAGATCATATTCATATGTATCCATACATTTATTTTCTGTAAAATATTAGCCCACAAAGCCTCTACTTTTTTAAAAAGGTTGTCTGCAGGTAGGATAATAAGGATAGGGAAGGTAAGTGTGAAAAATTCATCACAAATTTGAAAATAGATATTTCCTATTTTTTTTGGCAGTTGGCAGAAATCGAACTCGCGACGCCAGTTTTGCAGACCAGCGTGTACCCAACTACGCCATGGTGCTTGTCTAAAATTAATAAAAATAGTTAAAGAATGACGGAATATTCACTCGTTAATAATATGAAATTATAGTAACTTTAATCATAAAGAGTTTACCCACTCACCAGTAGAAATAGGTTCTAAATATGGTATTGCATAAGCCGTATAAATATTTTAGTTAACCTTACGTTAGGTGCTGCAACAACAACAAAAAATTGTTAAAATAATTTACGTTGAAAGTATATATGCTGTAGGTGTTATAAAAATCGTCGAACGAAAATATTCCCGAAATATTTTTTTTAATATGAGAACTAAATTTTAACTCAATAAAAAAACAAACGTCCTTCTGTCAAAACGTTGTATTTTTTAAATGAAAATAAATATTAAACTTATAAAAATAAAATATATATAAACCCCCTATCCGCACCCCAATGGTGCATAGGGCACTGTGTCGTATAAACGCAGTGTTATCTTGATCGTTAACACATGAAAGAAAGGTGATCAGCCGTCCGCTTCAGGTACCAGTCCAGGGGAATATTGAATAAATATTTTTTATTTATTTTTTTATTTATTTCTTAAGTTAGCTTATATTAAAACTAATATAAACTATTATATACATTTACATCATCTTTACATATTAACATTTCCTTACAGTAACTTAGACATTTATTTTTAAATTCTTTCAGACACTTTTCATTCTTCATACATTCAGGCATCTCATCATACATTTTTAAACCCTTATACATCAAGCAATATAACATAGAAAAAAATCACTTAAATAAATATTTGACCCCCTTGGGAATTGAACCCGGGACCTCCAGAACGGTAGCCGAGCGTGCTGACCATAACACTACGGAGGTGGACAAAACGTAATGTATTAAACTTTAATATATTAAACTTAATGTAATCAAAATAAAATAAACGTCCGTACGACAAAACGTTCTAGTTTTAAGATCAGAGTACATTTTCAACCCATTGAAAATAAAAATCGTCAGAAAATACCGAACTTTGAAAAATGTCAAAATACCAGTTTTGCATGTCGCAAAACATATCATGGAACATACGCTTGTGTATGAGTCTAATCTGTTCCGAGTTACGGTCAAAATAAAATAAAAATATTGTGATATGTCAACTAGCGTTAGCTATAAAATATGACTAAATATGATTATTTAAACATCAACAATATAGAAAAAAAAGGATTTGACATTTTAAACTATGCATTTTCTTTATTCACAATTTTATTTATTGTAGTTATCGACCAATTTATAAAATAATATCGATAAATAAATTTTAATAAATTAATATAATAATAAAACCCTTACCGCACCCCAATGATGCATAGGGCACTGCTTCGTATAAACGCAGTGTTATCTCGATCGTTTACACATGAAGGAAAGGTGATCAGCCCTCCACTTCAGGTACCAGTCCAGTGTAATATTAAATAAATATTAGAGTGAAAAAATCACTTATATTTATTAAACCCCCCTGGGAACCGAACCCAGGACGTCCAGAACGGTAGCCGAGCATGCTGACCATTACACTACGGAGGCGGACAAAATAATAATAGTAATAAATTATACAATAAAATAAAACTTAACAAGTAAATTTAAAAGATGTACATATATTGTCCGCCTCTGTAGTGTAATGGTCAGCACGCTCGGCTACCGTTCTGAAGGTCCTGTGTAGGATTCCCAGGGGGGTCAAATAAATATGAGTGATTTTTTCACTCTAATATTTATTCAAATTACTTTGGACTGGTACCTGAAGAGGAGGGCTTTACATTACCTTTCATTAATGTCTTAATAATCAAGACAACACAGCGTTTATATTATATGATACAGTTCCCTATGCACCATTGTGGTGTGGATAAGGGTTTGAAGAAGAAGAATATATTTATTTATATATGTGTATACAAAACAAAAATAATAATGAAAATATCACTAAAAATATATTTAAAAAAATTACTCGGTAAATACCTCTATATATAAAAATTTATAGTGACACGTGTTTAGATGCATTTTGAATTACATTGATGATGTGAAATGCATCGAAACACGCTTTAAATAGATTTTAAGAAAAAGTGGTATTTACCGAGTAAAATTAAAAAAGAAAGGAACAAATATTTCAAATAAGTGACTGTCGTATTAATTAATGAAGAAATACATGTTTGTTAATCGTTTAATGAGCACCATATACGAGTACATAAATAAAGTTCTTCTTTAAAAAGTAGTGTAATGGTCAACACGCCCGGCTACCGTTCTGGAGGTCCCGGGTTCGATTCCCAGGGGGGTCAAATAAATATAAATGATTTTTTCACCGCAATATTTATTCAATATTACCCTGGACTGGTACCTGAAGCGGAGGGCTGATCACCTTTCCTTCGTGTGTAAACGATCAAGATAACACTGTGTTCATATGAAACAGTGCCCTATGCACCGTTGGGGTGCGGATAAGGGTTTTATTATTTTTTTTTAAGTTTTATTTTGCATTTCCATTTTATTTCTTTATTTATAAAAATTGAAATATTTTAATTTAATCTTCTTGTTTTTATTATTGTTTAATCTTGATAACGCTTAAAACCACTTAATTTACATGCCTACAGCGGAACTTTGTGAGTAGATAAAGTTGGGTAATTTAATTACGGAGCTGTTAAGAGAAAACACCTGCCAGGATAATATAACGAAAAGGGTTGAAAATCTTCACTTTACGCTAGAAATACGTCTGAGTGAAGTGGTTACTTTGTATTTTACCCAAGTTTTCACTGAAGTACTGTTTAAATGTATTGGTAACTTTAAAATATTTATCCTTACGTACAAAGGGTATTTTGTGTAAAAAACATGTTGATTTGAAGAAAAATGTTACGTTATAAATTGACGATTTTGACCTTACACCCTTGTTACATTATATATGAATAACACAGTATTTTTAGTTGAATGTATTGTACTTTTACACTCTCCTTATAAATTTTCATTCACTTTATGTAATACTACTTAAAAACACTTCTTCATGACTACTGGTTTCGAAATAACCATTCCATCATCAGATTAAATGAAGTCTTAAGTGAAATTCATACAATCTCCGATTTTATACAAAAAAAATATATTATTTTTATATGTGTTTTCAAAGACCAGCCAGGGTAATAAAAAAACATATGTAGATAATTTTTTTGGTTGTTTTTTACCCTCTTAGAAACCTGTGTTTTATGTAAAATAATAATTTATATAAATTAAAAAATAAGAAAATATAAGCCTTGTTAATACCCGGACATTCATATTTCCATTTTAATGATATTTTGATTAAACAGTATTTTTAAATTTATATCTGTTTCAATTGTATTTTATAGACATTTTTATTTCTCATATAAATGGCTTGTTTATAATCTTAAATTACAAACATTCTTACAAACCCCAAGGATAAATCTTTTTAAATTTCAAATAAATCGTCATAAATGTGCGCTTAAGGCTGTCGAAATTTTTCCAGTCGCAAATCTGTGAACGAAAATAAATAAGTAATTCATCATTTTTACTGTGAAAGGTTGCGTCTCGTTTTATTGCAACCGAAAGTAAGATATTTTTTTATGACATATCGCTCACTCCTTTCAACAACGTCATATATCAAAAATCGTCAATTTCCAGTTGTGCATGTTTTCAAAATGCCCAGAAAATGTACTAAATCCCAGCAAAAGCGGCATATTTTTAGCTTAATATTTACCCGCTACAGGGCAAAAAGTGTTGTTTTTGGATTTTGAAGAAAAGGTATTGTATAATAATTTTTTTTATATGCAAAATATTTTTCAAATGGAGAAAAAACATTCAAATTTTACCTTAAACGATCTGTTGCCCAAAAAAATTCAAAAAGTGGCTTGATATTTATTTTTAATACATTTCATTACTAGATTTATATTATCCACTGACACTTCGTGATGGAATTGCATTTTAATATATTATTAGATTAAAACCAATATTTTTAGCTTTTCCACTTTATTTTTATTTGACCAGTGACCGGGTTTTTGACAGCGACATTTCATTACATTTTTAAACATTAAAAACGATCTCCTGAAAAATCAAGTTTTTTGAAATACGACGTTGTTGAAAGGAGTGAGCAATATAGGGCTTAATTCAATATGAAAGACATAAATCCGTACTTTCACTTTTTTAGTATAAGAAAAAAATATATAAAAGCCTTTTCTTAACCCAAGCTAAAAGGCTTCTTATAATTCTGCATCGACTTTATTTAGAATCGAGAAAATGTACAAAATATATGCTGTAATTCTCATAAATATTCTATACTTGCGCTTTAGATAAACATATCATGCATGCGAGTCAACAAAGCTACGCATAGTCCCCGGAAATTTCCTGTCAAAACGTAAAACCGTTTTTCAGGATCATATTTTAACCTTACGGAGGCACAAAGAAATTTTGCGGCGTTTTCAATTTCAGTGAAAAATCTGAAAAATGCTATTCCGAAAATTTATCACACATTACATTAAAAGTAATTGCGACAGATTATCTTTATTTTACTTGGCAAAGCTTTTTTCTACAATCGTCTAGTATGCTTTCAAAAAAATGTATGAACTCAAATTTCTAGTTGACGGAAATATTTTTAGGGCGCATTTTCAATTCTTTATCATTTGAAATTCTTTAAGTTATTGAAAAAATATTAAAGTACATAAATATCTATTTTATATTATATTGAGTTTTGTACAAAACTCGTTTTGGAATAGTACCAGGAAGAGGTAAAAATACATTTATTTATTGATTCGGCAGTCACTCAGTGGTAATATCTACCCATTTTTAATTGAAGTTTTACTTGTTAGATACGACTTAATGTATTTGAATGTTCTTGTTTAAATACTTACAAAAACTTTTTTTGTGACTTGAATTTTTACTTGTAAAAGCCCTGTGGGCGTTTGTGTGACTAAATGAATAAATAAATAAAAATGTAATATATAATATAATTAAAATGTAACTTTGTTTTAAAATCACTATATTTTTAGTTCATGTTTAGTTTTTTTAGTTTAAAGTGATTTTAAAACAAAGTTACATTTTTATTAAAAAATGGAAAATCACAACGTTAGTGCTTCAAATATAAATTATAAATAAATATCTATCCATTTTTAATTTAAGGTTTACTTGTTAGATACGACTATTTCTAAATGTATATTATAACACGTGTTTCAATGCATTCCAAATTATTTAACGGTGTTTTAAAATGATGCGGAACACATCGAAACACGTGTAAAAATAGGTTTTAAGAAAAAGTGGTATTTACCAAGTAAAAATTAAATAAATATATGGATGTATGGGCATTTACAGGGCATATGGCCTATCACAGCTGGTAAAGTGATCACTGTACACATCTTGCATACAAATAAAACTAGCTCTTCCAAATAAAAGCTTTTTATAATGCCATGTGTAAGATTTTCTTTATCCAATCAAAGATGGTTTTTCTGAACTCAATCACGGAACGTCATGAGATTAATCATATATGTATAACTTCCAAAATATGAGTTTGTGGCCGTCAATTATGGGTTGAGTAGATAATTTTACACGTGTGTAGAGTGATCACTTAACCAGCCTATTACAAGTCCTTGTAATAGGCGAAATACCCAGACATCCATATTCTCCTTTGAAAATTCTTCGTCGAAATTTTAAATGATGTTGATTTCATGCTACAATAAAAACAAAATAAAAAATAGTAACGTATTTTTTTATTATTATTTAGTGTTCATCGTTGTTGTGAGTCACAATGCCAGTGGTGAGATCTTTCAATCCTCACCCACACCTGATGGTACATAGGGCACTGCATCATTTAAAGTATTATCCTGATAGTTAACATATGAAGCAAACGTAATCAGCCCTCCGCTTCAGGTAACAGTCCAAGGTAATATTAAATAAATATTAAAGTGGAAAAAATCACTTCATATTTTGTAAAAAGCATTGTTAACTTTGTGATATGGCAATTGAACACTCTCCTCACATTCATCGTTCACTTTGTGTATTACAAAAGTGCAAAAATCATTTTATTTCACAAATACTATTTATTACAGCTTATTATCGCTGTCTAGGCTGGTGAATGATGTGGAAGATATTAAAAAGCGCAGTCTCTTTATTCTCCTACGTCTAAAAATGGAAAAGTATTTTCTGTGTGAAGCATTTAATAAATATTCCTCCGCGGAATTCCAGATAATAATTTTTATTTAATTATTCATCTCAATTTCGTGGTTTTCGCCACCAAAACGGTTCGGAGAACTCATTTGATTGTGTAAAAGCTCACTTTAGGGTTAGCCAACGAGTCACGTCTGAGCGAAATTACGTTAACGGTCAAAAATACCACCCCGGGTCAAAACGTTTTAACTCTCTCTGCGCTCAGCCCCAATCACTCGCATTGTTATGGGTTAGGCAAATATTTTTTTGGGGGCTATATACGAATTTTGCGTAGCTCTTAAAAAATCGTTGAAGTATCTAACGTTACTGATTTAGAACATTTTATTGTTCTTTTTGATATATATATATATATATATATATATATATATATATATATATATATATATATATATATATATATATATATATATATATATATATATATATATATATATATATATATATATATATTTATATATATATTTATATATATATATATATATAAATATATATATATATTTATATATATATATATATATATATATATATATATATATATATATATATATATATATATATATATATATATATATATATATATATATATATATATATATATATATATATATTTATATATATATATATATATATATATATATGTATATATATATATATATATATATATATATATATATATATATATATAAATATATATATATATATAAATATATATATATATATATATATATATATATATATATATATATATATATATATATATATATATATATATATATATATATATATATATATATATATATATATAAATATTGCATTTCACAATATATTCTAATTACAAGTACAATAAATTATAGCCTGTGTGTGTGTGTGTATGTGCATTTTATTTAAGATTATAATAAATTGCACTGGAAATAAAACAGTAGATATTAAAATGTAAATAGATTAAATATCCGTGCTGGACGTTCCGGGTTCGATTCCCAGGGGGGGTGAAAATAAATATTGGTGATTTTTTCACTCTAATATTTATTCAATACTACCCCGGACTGGTACCTGAAGCGGAGGGCTGATCACCCTTCCTTCATGTGTTAACGATCTAGATAATACTGCGTTTATATGATGCAGTGCCCTATGCACCATCGGGGTGCGGATAAGGGTTTGAAGAAATAGATTAAAAGTGGTAATATGTAGTAGAAAGACGTTTCTCATGTGTGTGATTACAATCCAGGATTCGGACCTCTCATAAAAATTAAAGAGTTTTAAACGTGTCTAAACGTGTGTAAAGTGATCACTTTAATCAGCCTTTGACGGTTGTAATACTCGAAAATGCCCAGACTTCCATATTCTTCTTCATGTATGTTGATATGCAAAAAAAATCATATATGATAGTGCAGCCATTACAAAATAGACCATGAATCTTTTGGTAACCAGTTCAAATGATTATTTATGATTTTAATGTTATTCGCGAGCAAATTGAAATAAAAAAGGCTAATTAAGTCAAAACAGCCCATGTGAAGCAGGAATTGAGCCCATTCATTACAATATTCCCGCTTTTTTATGGGCATAACTCTCAACAGTGAAAAACAAAGTTCAGTTTGCCTTCCGCTCTTTTTTTTCGAGAGTGTAGTTCGTCTGAAATTTGGGGCTTTAAATTGAATCTTAGAGTAATTTGTTTTGTAGGATCTCTGTTTTATGGGGGTGAATAACGCGTTGCGTAAAATATGAATTACCCAGATTTGGCATTAAGTAATTGAAGAAGCAAGCAGATAATTTTACATAAGATTGCTTGAACAGCATCGTACACGTAATAAAAGTGTAACATTAAACAATAATGAATAAGAAGGATTTAGATGAGAGACAGACAGAGAGAGCATCTCAAAAGAAACAAAACAATACAATTTGTATATTTTTTATTGATTTGACATAAAATTTGTGAAATGACATGCTTCATAATTTTTTAAAAGTAAAATATTAGTATCATGATAGCTTGATGATTATTCTGAAGTAAAGCATTTAAAAATATTTAGCTTGGCATTTTCTTATCTATTTCACGAATATGTGCTTGTGTGTAATGAACGGATTTCGATGTTACTTCATTATACCCAAGTTATTTTCTCATTTTTCTCAAACAGTCAACATAATTATACTTTTATTATCTTACATACACAGAAAGCAAAAAAAAAAATATCATATTAATTTTTTATTTTATTTAGATAATTCACAGTAATGATTTAAGATTTTCTTATATCTAGATCTTTTAAACCGAGGATAATTTATAAGCTCTTTTACTTAAATTATTCAATAATTTTCTTACCTTGATATTTTAAATGAGAAATGGTCGAATTATGTTTCTGAGCAAGAATTTTAAAAATATGTAAATATTCTTAAGCAAACACACATATAAAGACATTAAAATTCTGGTAGGTTTTTAATGAGTTCAAATGGCTGAAGAAAAAAATTAAAATGCGTAATCTAGAATTTCCCCTTATTGCTGTGACCCCATTTCTAATAGGTATGTCGCCCGGTCAGAGCGTGCTTCCTCCCTTAATTGTCAATCTTAATGAACTAAATCAAGTTCAGTTATATGCGGCTGTATGATTTATGGAAAGTGGTAAATTAATGAAGCTATAACTGTCACCGAAGAGAAAACTTTACGAAAACAAGCTAATAAGTAACACCAGAAAAGCTTCATTAATTTGACTCGAGACTAAGATAAGAATGCAGAATCTAGTTTGAGAGAACTTCTACTAAACGTTATTTATTTCAAACAAAAGATTATCTCTTTAATAATACAGTGAAACCTCTCATAACGAACATATCTGATAACGAGTATTTCGCATGACGAGCGAAAAAAAATGTGAAAAAGTTTCTCCCTTGATGAGCGACATTTCGAATAACGAGTAACAGAAAAAGGGCAAGACATGACTTAGGTGACGTTGTACATATATCGCTCACTCCTTTCAAGAACGTCATAAATCAAAAATCACAGACTTAGAGTTTTTTTTTAAATTCTTTATTTTAGTGCTTTCACACAAACATCATGGTTAGATTAACGCAGAGAACATCATTGTCTAAGCTTAACTCGAAGGTGCACAGTTTACACCCGCGCTGTGCCAGGCGGGTTTCCCGCAAGGTATCGGACCCTCCCATTAGAAAATAGATTTAGAGTTGTGCAGGTTTTCGGAATGCCCAGAAAATATACTGTATCCCAGCAAAAAGGCATATTTTTAACTTAATATTTACCCGCTACATGGTAGAAAGTGTTGTTTTTGCATTTTGAAGAAAAGATATAGCTTAATTATTTTTTTGAATTTGCTTTATATTTTTCAAATTGAGCAAAAACCTTCAGGTTTTACCTAAAAAGATCTATTGCACGGTAAAAAATTCAATAAGTGGCTTGATATTAATTTTTAGTACATTGTATTATATTTTTAAACTAAAAACGTTTTCCTAAAAAACCAAGTTTTTTTTATTTATGACGTTCTTGAAAAGAGTGAGCGATATGATAGAAGGACCTACTTGAGGTTGAGGAGAGCTGATTCTAATAGTCTAAAAAGTTGAGATGGAGCAAGGAAGAAGATATAGTTTGTGTAGCTAATGAATTAAATTGTTATATTTTTCTACCCATATAAAAAAATCTGTAAAATTCGAAATTAAAAACATCCTGAATAATCCGCTTCCCGATTATACGATCTCGATATATTCAGAGTCTACTATATGAAATAAACCTTTTATTGTTAAACTTCAAAGTTCGTGATGTATTGTTACCAATTACACTGGGTAGTTTATGACGATATCGGTGAACTGTAAAAACAAACCAACGAACCGTTTCATTCGATCAAAATAATTTATTTTTTCTGAATGGAGAACTTCAAATTACCGCGTTCAGATTTCAGCTAAACCATAAAAGAACTTTGAAATCAAAGTAAATTTTATGCTTCCGTGAGGTACATGCTCGCTAGGCCTGAAAATTTTAGTGCGCTGTAAAATCACGTGAGTGAGGCAATAAATTTTCTGTATTCAAATTGATCGGAATTCATAATTCGACTGTATTGATAAAACAGTAAAATTTATAGCAGCTTGCCTTAGACACTCATAATAATATTTATTATTCGAACTCAATATAAAAATAGAATTTATAGTATGAGGTACATTGTTTGGATTAGTGCTGAGTTAGTCAAAGAGTGTTTTTGGGTCTTGGCGTGGAAATTCCTTTACGTTTATGAACGTAGTTCACTGACGTGAAATGTTCAGTTACTTAGGGTAGAATAAATGCTTCAGACTCGTTACGAAGTGTAGCAGTTAATTTTCATTCACTTAGGCAAAAATATTACAGTTTTGATGAAAAAAGTATTGAAGATATAAGGACAAAAATTACACACAAAAAATGTCACAAAAATCTTTTTTACAAATGATATAAAAAGTAATTTATTAATCATTTTTGAAATTGTTTTTCGGATACTAGATTGTTTACCCTATGGATTATATATTTAAATCTATAAAGATATATCAGATGAGACGATCCGTCTCTTATTTTTTTTAATACAAAAGAAGATGTAAATCTTCAAGTGAGAATTTTTCAGGGCTAACAACACGGCATTTGGTTGTTAGTGTATAGTGGTTTAGACTAAAGTCTAATATGGTTTGGACCAAAGTCTTTCATCATATACGCTTTAAGTAAATTTAGGGACCCTTAAACAAGATTATTTTCAGAATCATTAAGGAAGTCCCTTAAAGATGAAACAATTGTTATAAAAATAACAATGAAGCTTTTACGTTATTTCCTTCTTTTTTATTTGTTGGCTGATCATAATAAAAATGATAAATATATCTTTCATTTTACCAACTTTTGTCCACAAAAGTTTTTGAAAAAATACACACCATCGAATTCATTAAGCAGCATAAAGATCCTGTCCATTATTCCTGATGAGCTTTGATTAATGGACCCAGTATCTCATATTCTTTGTATTATGAACCTTCTGCCCCTCATTGAACTCCGTGCAAAAAAAGTCATTCAAAAACTTTGTCCGGATAAGGATAAAAAAATGAAGAAGAAATTAAATAAATGATAATATAATACCCCATGGTAGACGATTCCCGAGTAGAACACCAAAGAGATGGGTCGATAGCTGGGTATTGACATCGCAGGAAGCTGATCCCTCTTAAAAACAGGCCACAAGGCCTACACCAAGATGAATAATAAGAAGAAAATATAATATATAGTTTTAACAACGCGTTGCAACGCCTGGAAATATGCGCCCTATCAAAATAGTTAAAAAAATAATGATTAAAATTATTTTAAAAATAATAAAAAATCTACCTAACATAATTATTATTTTTAATATATAAAGTCCCAATAGTAGAAACAATAAAAAAACAGCAATTATCCATTTATTTAAGGGTAAAAATTACTTATGTCTAAATAACAGATCATGTCCGAGATACAAACTTGACATTACAATACCAAAATTCAATACCAAACAATTACATCAGAACATTAAACCATCCCATAGACATACAAAAATTAAGACATTAAAATGCTAAAAAATATTTATTTCAATTTTATACATGTTAATCTTAGAAAGAAAAAATATATAAAAATAAATGTTATTACCAACAAACATAAATAATAAGTGTAAAACCCTCTCCAAGGACAAGAGCTCAGTCTCTTTATTGGAGAGAACTGGGTTATTAATTTCAAGAGTTTAAGTAGAAATGTGAAAAAATGAATAAAAATTAAAAAAAAAACTTTTGTAACATATTAAATAATAAAGAAAATAGTGAAAGTTTGCTTTACAATTTTTAAAATATTGAAAGTAATTATATTTTAAAACCAGTCTGGTTGGAATAAAAGTAATATTGTTTAATTAAATAACGAGTATCAAGTTTTAATAGTATATTTTGTGTAAAATTTAATTTGATAGTTTTACCAGCAACAACTTTTTCATATCTCCGATCCTAAATTTAATTTACTCAAACTTTAAGGGTCGTTTCGAAGGATTTTAATCTAGTTTCGGTTATTGAAGCTTAATTATACAAATGAGGATGGTTAAGTTTAGAAAAAAAACTATGACAATAATTTTTAGATTATAAGTCATATCTTTTAATTATAGAAATGGAGAAATATTAAATAGGTATGTAGTGTTATACTTTAAATGCTGTTTTTTCTAGAGTTACAATAAAATTTAAACTTCACAGCTTTTTTGCGTTAATACATTTAAAAATATATCCAGTATGAGATCAGACTGATTGTCGTCGAGATGCGATCCCTCAGACGGATGTGCGCCTAAACGATATCTGATATATGTAAGAATGGTGAAATAAGGAAAAAAATCAAGGCTGAGATAAGCTTTATTGATAAAATTAAGAAAGTTGTGTTGAGGTGATTTTGACATGTAGAAGAAATTAGTGAGTAAATAACGATAAAATATTTTTTTATCGAATATAGTTTTTTGAGAATGAAAATAGGAGTTGAGGAAGATCGAGGAAAACCTGGCATGATCAAGTATGTCAAATACTTGAATGTGGTCCGGCCAAGAGTCGAAACAATCGGCGGGTATGTATGAGAAAATGCATGAATGTGGAAGAGGCGATATTTTTTTTACAAAGGCAGAGTGGTGCGCGTTCTATACTCTCCGCCTGCCAAAGCAATAAATGTCTGTGATGGTAAGTAAGTTAGTTAAAGTTTAATCAAATTTTCGTTTATATCAATTAAAATTTGTGACCCAAATAATTTTATTTCGGAAATATATATATATTTTCATATTTATTATATGTTGGAATAAACCCAACCCCTTATACGTTGTTTACCATATAAAAGCATGGTGCTTAATATTTATGACATAAGTACATAGTGTGCTTTTAATAAATTTGTAGTCAGGCCTTCGTTAGTATTGACTTCCCATTAGTTCAGTACTCGCTGTTCAGTTCCCATATATTTAGTAGTTATATTTTCCTTTCCTTACAAACATATATCCCTCACTCCTTTCAACAACGTCATATCGCTCACTTCTTTAAAAAATGTCATAAATCAAAAATCGTCAATTTTCAGTTGTGCATGTTTTTGGAATGCGTACTATATCACAGCAAAAGAGGCATATTTTTAACATAATATTTACCCGCTACAGGGCAGAAAGTGTTTTTTTGCATTTTGAAGAAAAGGTATTGTTTAGTTATTTTTTTAAATATACTAAATATTTTTCAAACGGAGAAAAAACCTTCAGGTTTTACATAAAAAAATATGTTTCATACTACATAAAACATCAATAAGTGGCTTGATATTTATTTTTAATACGTTTTATTCTATTTTAAAACTTTCAAAACGATTTTCTGAAATTTCAATTTTTTTTTTAGATGTGACGTTGTTGAAAGGAGTGAGCGATATGTTAGAATGAAAGGGCGAAGGATTCAATTCATCCAAACACTTCAATCATTTCTTTGCACCAGAA
The DNA here is from genome assembly GCF_059751285.1 of Brachycentrus maculatus. NCBI lineage: Eukaryota > Metazoa > Arthropoda > Insecta > Trichoptera > Brachycentridae > Brachycentrus > Brachycentrus maculatus. The sequence continues at coordinate 742,979 of NW_028281055.1, read as the reverse complement.
ATCTTTGACCTAGATAAAAACATGTCGAAATTATGTCTGAAAAAATATTGTTCGTCTATATATTTTTCGCATCATGTATGGAATTCTGACGTTGAAGTGTATTAGGAATGAGAGCAAATATTTGTCCATTGATTCGCTACCAATTGGACCATGTTATTCAGAAACCATCTAACCCATTGCATTTGAATATTTTCAAAATTAAAAGTTTTTTTTTTAAATTAAAGTTTTACTAAGTAAATACCACTATTTCTTTAAGTCTACTGTGACACGTGTTTCGATGCATTCCGCATCATTTTTAAACACCGTATGTGAAGCTTATTCTAAACTTTAGAGTTGGGTCTTTGGGACTTTGAAGGTTGAAGAGGGGTAGAAGCTGTTTCTTATTTTTTTTTATTATTTAATTTATACTATTATTTTTAATTTCTTATCACAAGGAACATTGACAAAAGCGAGGAGGCTTTAGTCATTGTCATATTGTTAATCTTAGTGTCGGGTAGTGGTCCCGTGGTTAGTGTCGCGGACTCTTAAGTCGTCAGAGTTTCATGGTTCGAACCCACTGTACCACAATTTGATACCTATTTCTAATAATGAGCCGCTTAGGCTCACAGATAATAATATTAGATTGAAATATTTGTCTAAATAATAATAAATAAATAAAAAACAAAAATGTACCATTTTCAAATAAAAAATATAAATTAAAAAAATATGGGTCTATTGTTATTTATATTTTTTTGAGTTTCTATTGCATAAAAAGTTTTTTTTTTTAAATAAATAAGCATGGATACTGTGCATAGATTCTTCTTATTTTAAATCTAATTTTTTATTGAAAATCGTTATATCTGCATCTTTGATACGATAGCAATTATAAACTAACTGAGCAAAGCACCATTATTATTTCATATGTTTTGTTTTCGTATTTTAAGAATTACTTAAATGAGACTTGTTTGAAGAAAGTTGGTATTTTATCTTAACGTTTTGTTTCGAGGATCAGTGAAACAATTATTTCCTCCATTAAAATATATGAAAGTTCTTGGTTCGAAAAACAAACAAAAGAATATTTAGATTTAGACCAGGTTATGCAGAAACCATCCTATCCACAAATTGGCACGCTGAGATAATTGCATATTATTTTTTGACATCTCATCAAAGATGAAGAAAAATATGGAAGTCTGGGCATTTACGGGGCTGACGACCGTCATCGGCTGGTTTAAGTGGCCACTTTACACACGTGTAACATTCACCAATTCTACCCATTATTGACAACCACACTACTCAAATTCTTGGAAGTTCTATATATATGAACCAATTTAGAAACCTTGTTCTTGAATCACTAGAACTTCAATAGAGACATCTATTGGTGAGATGTTAAGAAGCTTTTTTACTAAGCAAAAACTCTTATATTAGAATGTGAGGTCTGAATCCTGGATTATAATCACACACATGAGAAACGCCAGAAAATACCATTTTCATTTTTTTTTTTTTTTTTTTTTCCATATTCTTCTTCATCTTTGATGAGATGTCAAAAAATAATATGAAAATAACTCCTGTAATTGGAGATAATCCAGATTTTGTGAACAAGTATTTGGACACACTCAAAATGTTGAGATAATTGCATTTGAATGATTTCAGAATTAATAAAAAAAATATTTTACTGAGTTAAATGGCAGAAGTTAGGTGAGTTTTAATATTACCATAAAGAAGCAATGTTTACTGTCATATTTAAAAAAATATATACGTTATTTCGCCAATTAGGTTTACAGTTGGGTATTTCATTGGTTAGATGATTTCAGCAAAATTCAATAAAAATGTTAGGTTGAATACATCCAACCATCGATGCTTTTAGCGATTTTTTTTTCATCTTCTTCTAGTTCAAAATCTAACACATCTAAACTACATGGATGTTTACTCAATATGATCATGTATGTATATATGTAAATAATTTTAAAGTGAAAATACTGAAAGCTGTCAACCCACAAAGATGTTCCCAACATATTTTTTTATGGATTTATTGGTTGAGGATAAGAAAAAATTCTCCTTAAATTGTCGTGTTGATTTCTTGGACAAAGTGTCTTCTTCAAATAAAAAAATATATAAATTGTTGAAGTAGGATCTATCAAAAACTCAAATTTTGCAAATTGTGTTGTGTTGGGTGGTTTCTGCATAACGTGGTCCAATTTCAATGTCTGTTTTGTGAGGGTATTTATTGACTTACTATTATTATTGTTTACCCTTCTTTTCTTTTCGTATTTATGAAATGTATTGATGTACAAATCTATCTCTCTCAGAATAGAATATCCAACTGTTTTATTATTAAGTATCAATTTTATACACAAATAAACAGATCAACTGGGATATTCAGAACACCTGTTTAACACACATAATTTATCACAGTCTATACAAAAAGAAATGTGTATGTTCGTTTGTTCAAAATCATCTATCTCATAAAGTTGAAATTTCGACACAACGTTGTTTTGAACTATGGATGGACTTTTATGCATGTATAAAAAATGTGCATGTTTGTTTGTTCAAAATCATAAATCTCATTATGTACAATTACAACACAGCATTGTATTAAATTATGCGTGTATTTTAATGCATGTTTTTATTTATAAACGTATGAAAAAAAGGTTCATGTTCGTTTCTTCAAAATCTTAAATCATCCAAAGTGACCTTTGGATTAATTTTAAAAATTGATATGTGTATAAACCTATTAATTTTTTCTAATAACTTAAAATTTTTATTATATTATTTGTTCCGATGTTGGAAAAATTATTTAAAAAACACAAAAAAACGCTTTTTTGGAAAAAAAAAACGCAATGGCAGCGCCATCTACTGAACGTAACAGTAACACACACGCAATACTAAACACTGCTCATGGCGGGCAGGTTTAAATAGCATTTAATGCTTAGATTGGATTGTTGTTTTATTAATTTTATTACGAGTATATATTTATTATTATTTTTTGACATCTCATCAAAGATGAAGAAGAATATGGAAGTCTGGGCATTTACGGGGCTGACGACCGTCATAGGCTGGTTTAAGTGATCACTTTACACACTTTACACGTGTAACATTCACCAATTCTACCCATTATTGACAACCACACTACTCAAATTCTTGGAAGTTCTATATATATGAACCAATTTAGAAACCTTGTTCTTGAATCACTAGAACTTCACTAGAGACATCTATTGGTGAGATGTAAAGAAGCTTTTTATCAAGCAGAAACTCTTATATTAGTATGTGAGGTCCGAATCCTGGATTATAATCACACACAATCAGTCTGAAAATAACTCTTGTAATTGGAGATTATCCAGATTTTGTGAACAAGTATTTGGACACACTGAAAATGTTGTATATATACATAATACAACATCTGCAAAATTTCGCGGTTTCATACGATTTTCTACCGCTAAACTTCATGATTATTTGATTTATATTCCGTATGGACGATTCCCAAAGCTCGATTCTCTTCCGATCTCTTCCAAAACAGGGGGGTTAATTTTAAATGTGTGGGGAATATATATTTTTTCCAATAAATTATGTTGAAAGCTTCTCCGCTGTGGGGATGAAAACACAAAAAAGAATATTTTTAAACTCCTAACGCACTTAATCGCCTACTGCATAAAATTTTACAAGCGCATATAAACAATATATTACATATGTGTATCATATAAAACTGAATCCAAAAAATTGTCTTAAAATAGAATTTCTACGTTTTTTACAAAAATTAAATTACAGTTTTACTAAATATTCCTACTTTCGTGAAAAAGTAAGCGAGTTTCGTTACCCTGCAAAATACTTTCATAATTTTATTCATCTATGCATCAATACAGTGTTATCTTCATCGAAAATTGTGTGAAGGCAAAATTATTTATCCTACGCTTCGGGTACCAGTCAAGGATGATATTGAATAAATATTTTAATAAAAAACAACTTATATAGATATTTATCGACACTCCTACATATACATATATGATTTTTCATAAATCTCATGACGCTTTAGGTATGAGCTTTAGGTATCACTGGAGCCATCCAAAGTGTGTTTGAGAAAGCTTTTATTCAGAAAAAGATCATAACAATTAGATGTATGCAACATCCTAACGGGATTATTTTACATTGTGAGAGACTCCCGAAAACGTGATTTTCAATTTTTATGCGACTTATAATTTGAATATTCATAACATAATCTGGTTTTCATAAACATAAAGCGCCATTAGATTTATGATTTATCTAGGAGTTCTAAAAAGATTGTCAATCATGGGTAGACGTGTGTAAAGTGATCACTTAACCAGCCTTTGATAGGTCATAAACCCTTTCAATACCCAGAATTCTATATTATTTATCTTTATCTATGTTGATATATCAAAATATAAAAAGGTTAAAGAAATATTTGTGTTTTTATATTTTGTACAAATTTTTCAATTTCATATTATTTTTTGACATCTCATCAAAGATGAAGAAGAATATGAAAGTCTGGGCATTTACATGGCTGACGTCCGTTTTAGACTGGTTTAAGTGATCACTTTACATACGTGTAACATTCAACAATTTTACCCATTATTGACAACCAAATTCTTATAAGTTCTACATATATATATGAACCCATTTTGAAACAGTGTTCTTCAATCACTAGAACTTCACTAGAGACATCTATAAGTAGGATGAAAATAAGCTTTTTATTGAGCAGAAACTCTTTTATTAGTATGTGAGGTCTGAATCCTGGATTGTAAACACACACATGAGAAACGCCAGAAACTATCATATTAATTTTTATCATTTTAGCTTATAATTTGACCAGATAATTTATGCACAACATTTTGAGTGTGTCCAAATACTTGTTCACAAATCTGGATTATCTCCAATTATATATTAAGAGCCTTGAGAGTTGGAAAAGAAGGTTAATAAATCAACTATGTACCTACACTTATTTATTCACACATTGTTAGCGTTAAAAAGCATCTAATATGAAAAATACTCCTATAATTGGAGATAATCCAGATTTGTGAAAAAGTATTTCAACACACTCAAAATGTTGAGATCATGGTTAGTAAATAAAATACAAAAGAACTGAAAACAGTCGTGCTTTTCTTTTAAATTAATGTTTGTTGGTTACAGCACCATTGGTGAGATCTTACATACTATTTATTACAGCTTACCATCACTCTCCCGGCCGGTGAATGATGGGGAGGATATTAAAGAGCACAGCCTCCATCACTCCTTCGCAACTGAAATCGCTTCACGTTCCTGAAAACAACTTTAAATGAAGGCAGCTTTTTCAGGCGCGAATGCTCTTTATTCAGTTTGCTCAACAGCGGTGAATCGAAAAGGTCAAAAGGCATTCAAATAATGTAATAGACATTATACATTACTGGGCATCCGTTTGTGGTAAAATTGGGGGTGGAAAACGGTTCAAAGGGATACATAGGTGTTCTTCATTTAATATTTATTCTTCGCCAGAATTGGGTAGCAATTACATTTTCATCCCTAATTCGAGATTTATGTTAATGGCCTCCCTGAACCTGGATTTAAAAGTAAAGAAAACCTATTTTCGGAAAATACGTGTGATGTTTATAACAAATTGACAAAACATTACACTGCTCTCCACAGGGGTGGGCAGAGTTTAATTGTCTTGGTGTTAGGTGGCTTGGTGTGTCTATGCAACAACAAAATAAAAATTTATAAATTAATGTATGTATGTATAAATATATTAACTTACTTAATTGTAACCCTTATCCGCACCCAATGGTGCATAGGGCGCTGCATCGAATTGACGCAGTGGTATCTTGATCATTACTTACATGAAGGCAAGGTGATCACTCTTGCGCTTCAGGAACCAGTCCAGGGTAATATTAAATCAATATTACAGTGTAAAATCAGAAATATTTATTTTCAACCCCTCTGGGAATCGAACCCGGGACCTCCAGTACGGTAGCTAAACACGCTGACCATTACACCACGTAGGCGGACATATATATTTAACAAATATTTAAATCTTGTAAAATTTGTCTGCCTCTATAGTTTAGTGCTACGCGTGTGTGGCTTTCATTTTGGAAGCCCCGGGTTTTATTTCCAATAGGCTCTAAGTAAATATAAACGATTTTCACTGTCAAATTTTTTTAAAATATCATTCTGGACCAGTATGGCTTATATGTAATTTATGACCAAGGTTATACGTCATTTATGACCAAGATAACAGTGCGCTAATAATATGTAGTGTCCTATGCATTATTAGGTGCAGATAAGGGTTATAAGGCTAGAGAGTAGATTAGGTGTAGACTTACAACACAAAGGTGTTGTTTAGACTAGTCAATCGATTTTAACTAGTCTCTTTAGAATATGTTATTTTTAAACGTTCGAGGTTAATAATTGTGTATAAATATTTATTTTGTAACATGCAGCATTTAAACATTTATTTTATTTATTGTTTCGGCATTAACTTTGTGGTAAGACATGTTACAATGATTAAAGGAAACACTTGTTTTTTACCACTTGAGTTTTATTAAAGACTACATGTTTCAGAAGTTAAACTTCCATCATTCAAGTCTGTATAATAACTATAATATAAAATATAAAATTGTTCTATAAATAAGGAGAGGGGAAAGTAAGTAAGTAAAGTACTTAAGTAAAGTACCTTGACTAACCCCTTCTCCTTACTTTCCCCTCTCCTTATTTATAGAACAATTTTATATTTTATATTTAAGTTATTATACAGACCTGAATGATGGAAGTTTTACTTCTGAAACATGTAGTCTATGATAAAACTCAAGTGGTAAAAAACAAGTGTTTTCTTTGATCATTTAAACATTTAAATCGAATGAATCAAATGCCCAAAACGCCTCTAGAGTTAAATCCATTTCTTACCAAGCACAAATGCTTTGAGGTTTGCCTACAGCAGGCGCCAAATCACCGACCTAACAAATAGTTCAAATTATTTCACAGATACGTCAAAAGTCTGGCCGCACATTTCTCATATACTTGAATTAATGTTATAAACATTATTTCAACGGATGCAAACTAGTTGTTTGGAAACGACAACAAACTTTAAACTTTATGTATGTACAATATTAGACTCCAATTTGTATGTATTAAATATGTATCGGGGTATGAAGATCGGTAAAGACGATGCCAAACTTTTTATACTGTTTTCATGCTTTTTAAAATTTAAGTTTTACACGATAAATACAAGTTAAAAAAAAATCTATTATGAGACGTTTTTAAATGCATTCTTCATCATTTTTAAGCATTGTATTGTGTTTCAAAATTGTGCGAAATGCATCGAAACACGTGCCACAATAAATTTTATGGTCCAATGTACGATAAATCGCAATATTGTTTTCTCTAAATCCAGGTTACATTTGACGTAATTGATTTTTTCTTAAAATACCATTTTTGCATTGAGAAAATAAGTTTTTCTTCCAAATAAATATATATTTTTGAGGTATTAGGTTTATAAAGGTAGGAAGTAAAAAAATATTTAAAATATCTCAACAAATAATATATTTACAACATTTTGAGTGTGTCCAAATACTTGTTCACAAAATCTGGATTATCTTCAATTACAGGAGTTATTTTCATATTACTTTTTTGACATCTCAACAAAGATGAAGGAGAATATGGAAGTCTGTAAATTCCCAGACTTCCATATTCTTCTTCATCTTTGTTGAGATGTAAAAAAAATATTTGAAAATAATTTATTCTTAAAAAATCGCAGTTGGACGTGTAGCCCTCAGCTCGGTCGAATGCGTTCTAATTTAACCAGTTGAGATCTCGGCCAAAATAAATGGTGGTATTCATCAAGTAAAACATAAATAAGAAATGGATAAATATTACCACAAAGCGACTGCCAAATCAATTAACGAAATTGTTTCTATGCTATTGATTCCATTATTAAAGTTCATATATTTAATGTTTTCAAACATTTTTTGGTGGAACTGCATTTATATAATAAAATAACAACTTTATTGTTAAAAAGTTGTTATTTTAATATATAAATGCCGTTGTTACAACATTTAAGAATATTATTTTAAAGTTGTTACGATGAAACCCGGTCCCTGGTAAAATAACATGTATGTGGAAATAAGTATATACTTAGTTGTTTTTTTGCTAAATGCTATGTAGTTCCAAGATCCAAAATATTTATGTCGGTTTGTATCAGTTAAGAAAAATCTTCTTTTGAAAATAAAACATTTTTTTTGTAATGTATTTAAATTCAAAACACAGGAATAATTTTTCAAAAATTGGGCGAAGGAAGGATGTAAAATGCCCATAATTAAAGTTAAGCCGTATTTCATTTTTGACATGTAAAATTACAACAATATAAACATTCCCTCCTTCCTCCTCCCGCGTCTTACTTTCTTTCTTTAAGAATTAGCTTTATGATCCCATATTTCATAATTTCATTTTTTAACCGACACCGACGCCGACGCCTACGTAATATTTATCTTAGCACGATTGCCTACCACCTCGAATACAAGGCGTTGAACATAAATCGCTTTGCGAGACTTAATTAGTTACAAAGAAAGTTTGACGTTTCTATTTTTTTAAAGAACATTAAAAAAAATATTTACATAAATTGTTTACTTTTGTTTAAAATAACAATTATGATCATATTTAAAATATTTTTTGCAGAGACCCACCAAGCTACCTTGTGTGTTTTGTCGGTGGAGTTCTTTTTACATACCTACATTGTTGATTGTTTTTATCCATTTTAACCTAATACATAAAAAAAGAGACAAAAAAAAAATAAAAATAGTTTACAATTTTCATAGAATGAACTCTTGATCATTTACCCATTCCTTTATTTTGCCTTTGTTCCATATTTTATTTTGACCTCTAACATCAGCCTCAGTGGGCAACAAATTAAAAATGTATCCAACGATATATTGAAGTATTCAACTGAATTATTTGACTTTGAGATTTCTTTTAAGGGTGTACTTTCAAAAATACAATTCAGTACGCGACCGGCTGCACGAGAAACCAAGCACATTCCGCACACATTTTATTTTTTAGAATAATATAGGATTCGATTTTTTAAATTAAATTATTCTAAATCTTATCCGTGGCCGATGGTGCGTAGGTCACTGAATCGTATAAAAGCAGTGTTATCTTGATCATTAAATGCTTGAAGGAAAGGTGATCAGCCCTGCGTTTCGAATACCAGTCCATAGTAATAATATTAGAGTGAAGTCACCAACATTTATCTTGACCCCCCTTTTTAACTGCCTGCCTTTCAATATCTCTTTTTTTTAACGCAATATTTATTTCGATTAAAAACATGTTTTTTCAATACAAAAAGAGTGTTTTAAGCAAAAAAAAAATACGAAAAATGTTACCAGGGTTTCAATAAAATTATGTTGCGGAGTATCGATTATTCTACTTTTACATTTAAGAAGGTTAACTTATATTTTAATTGAATATTCTATTGATATTGATAAATTAACCGAATTTTTGTATTTAAATCTATATAGGGTATATTATATATTCATTTATTTTTTTTTGTATTTTTATTTTACAGTACTTTATTTATGGATTGTCCGCCTCCGTATTGTAATGGTCAGTATGCTCGGCTACCGTTCTGGCGATCCCGGGTTCGATTCCCAGGGGGGTCCAATAAATAAAAGTGATTATTTCACTATAATATTTATTCAATATTACCCTGGACTGGTACTGGCCTGATCACCTTTCCTTCGTGTGTTAACGATCAAGATAACACTGTGTTTGTATAATGCAGTGCCCTATGCACCATTGGGGTACGGATAAGGGTTTGAATTATTTTTGGAAGCAAAATAAAACTGATTCAATATTGTGCCCACCGCTTAGTCAAGCTGGAACCTGTAAATATAATTACTTTTATTATTTTTTGCATTCTGTAGATTTGACGATTTTCCTGATTAAAATTATAATGAACCTCATTTTTAAAATTATAATAGTTTAATCTTTTGTTCAATTAACCTGTTCATGTTGTTTCAGCATAATATGTACAATGTATTACGTTTATTTACGTCCTGCTGTTCGTTTGTGCTATTCTTTTCCAACACCAATCCTTAAATTATTATTACCATAAACCGCAAACCCCTATTAAATCAAATTAATAGATGTGAAGATTTTTTTATTGTACTAAAATCTCAGTAATTTAAGAGTGATTTTCCATATAAAATTTATTCTATATTGGTTATATTTATAATTAAATTAATCTCACGGCAAGTGAACACTTTTGGAAAATCGCCACATTTTTAAATGATTCACTCATTCAGTGTTTATCAGTGTTTTTATTATTTTTTAAATTTTTTAAAGTGAAATATTTGTTTTTATTATTTTCACAAATATTTTAATTTCATACTATTTCTGTGACCCTAAGTGGATCATTATCGGAAATAGGTATCTAATTGTGGTAGAGTGGGTTCGAACCGAGAAACTCTGACTTAAGAGTCCGCGACACTAACCACGGGATCACAACCGACTTCGTAGCGATGTAAAATAATAAATATCTAGATTTTGCTCATTTGGTGCAACATTGACGTAATTCAAGTGTTTTACGCATTCGATCCTGCCAACTTTTCCCCAGTCTTCCTCTGCTAATGTTTCCAACTACTTTCGCCTCATAATTTTTTTTTACCATTCTCAACTCACTTATTCGTTTCTCTTGTCCAAACCGTCTTAACACTCCTTTCTTAATTTTATGGATACAATGTCGGGTTGTGGTCCCGTGGTTAGTGTCGCGGACTCTTAATTTAGAGTTTCTCGGTTCGAATCCACTCTACTACAATTTGATACCAATTCCTTATATTGAGCCGCTTAGACTCAAAGAAATAGTATGAAATTGAAAAATCTGTGTAAATAATTTTTTAAAACCCTTATCTGCACCCCAATGGTGCATAGGGCACTGCTTCATATGAACACAGTGTTATCTTGATCGTTTACACACGAAGGAAAGGTGATCAGCCCTCCGCTTCAGATGCCAGTCCAGGGTAATATTGAATAAATATTACAGTGAAAAAATCACTTATATTATTTTGACCCCCCTGGGAATCGAACCCGGGACCTCCAGAACGGTAGCCGAGCGTGCTGACGATTACACTACAGAGGCGGACGAAATAATAAAATAATAAAAACACAAATATTTCCCTTTAAAAAAATATGCCAATCTCTCTTCCTTGCACTCATTCTATGTAGCTAGTATAGTCTAGTTTCATTATTTTTTGCCAACTTCATACTTCACTTCCATACTAATGTATGGAATTTTAAAGATAGTTTATTTTAAGAGAGTTTAAATTTATCAATTAAACTCAAAATTAAAAAGTTAATTAATTTATTAATTTATTAATTTTTAAGAGAGTTTAAATAGATATTTTGTAATGTGATACTTGATTTTAGAGAATAAGCATTTTAGAGTGTTTGTATAATTGATGTTGTACGTTATTCTAACGATATTTTCTAAAATCGGTTACTAAAAGAAAGTTGGTAAGTTGTCATTTCCAACTTTAGGAATTATTTATTTAAATGTCTTGCAACGTATTCTTTCCTTGAATATCCCCAAACGATAATAGCTTTCTCTAATTATATCACATAAAGCGTTGCTATTTTAAGGCGTACATGGGAATTATGTTTAAGGGACATAATTTGTCAGATTGCGTGCTAGGAAACTCTTAGTAATATAGCGTAATAATACCTATGCCTTACCGTATGTTTGATGGTTGAGAATTATGGAATTATGTTTAAGGGACATAATTTGTCAGATTGCGTGCTAGAAAACTCTTAGTAATATAGCGTAATAATACCTATGCCTTACCGTATGTTTGATGGTTGAGAATTATGGAATTATGTTTAAGGGACATAATTTGTCAGATTGCGTGCTAGAAAACTCTTAGTAATATAGCGTAATAATACCTATGCCTTACCGTATGTTTGATGGTTGAGAATTATGGAATTATGTTTAAGGGACATAATTTGTCAGATTGCGTGCTAGAAAACTCTTAGTAATATAGCGTAATAATACCTATGCCTTACCGTATGTTTGATGGTTGAGAATTATGGAATTATGTTTAAGGGACATAATTTGTCAGATTGCGTGCTAGAAAACTCTTAGTAATATAGCGTAATAATACCTATGCCTTACCGTATGTTTGATGGTTGAGAATTATACTTAAAAATAGTTTTTGTAAGTTAATTCAATTTAGGGTACCGTCAAGCTATATTTTTTTGCCGGATTTGCGACGTGGGGTGATTCGTTTGGATGTTTTATATATATATATATATATATATATATATATATTAATTTATTATTAGATTAAAACCAATATTTTTAGCTTTTCCACTTTTTTATTTGACCAGCGACCGGGTTTCGTCGTTACCGACATCATCAGACTGGGACATCATCAGACATATATATATATATATATATATATATATATATATATATATATATATATATAATATATATATATATATATATATATATATATATATATATACATATATATATATATATATATATATATATATATATATATATATATGTATATCGCTCACTCCTTTCAAGAACGTCAAAAATCAAAATACTTGATTTTTCAGGAGAACGTTTTTAAAGTTAAAAAATATAATACATACAATGTATTAAAAATAAATATCAAGCCACTTACTGAACTTTTAACTGTGCAACAGAACTTTTTAGGTAAAACCTGAAGGTTTTTTCTCCATTTGAAAAATATTTAGTATATTTAAAAAAAATATTATAGAATGCCTTTTCTTCAAAATGCAAAAACAATACTTTCTGCCCTGAAGCGGGTAAATATTAACTTAAAAATATGCAGCCTTTGCTGGGATATAGTATATTTTCTGGGCATTCCGAAAACATGCACAACTGAAAACTGACGATTTTTGATTTATGACGTTCTTGAAAGGAGTGAGCGATATGTGTGTGTGTGTGTGTGTGTGTGTGTGTGTGTGTGTGTGTGTGTTATTGGTCAATCAAGACCTTATTGATGACAAAAGTGCAGTCGAGGTGAAAACTGACAAGTCAACTCGGGTCGCACTTTTGCCAGTTTATTGGAAATGATAATGGCATTTTTTTCCCCGTTGTTTTTCTTTTGAGATATTCTATCTTTCTCTCTTTCTCTCTTTTTTTTGAAATTCGATCTCTCTTATTCTTTATTTTTTTTAAAAGAAGTTTCACTTTAATCACTATAACGGTGCTGTACACGAAATTTCAATGTTTAGTTATTTCTTTCAATCATTTATGTTTTAATTTTTTCATAAATATGAAAATCGAACTCCATCGACAAACCACATCAGGTGGTGAGGCTTGGTGGGACTCCCAAAAAAATCTTTAAACTCGTAAAATAAAGTTGTAAAAATTAAACACTATAGAAAAAAATTATTTATAATAATAATAATTTTTTACTTCATTAGCCTCCTTGAAATCATTGAATAGTTATTACAATTTTTTTTTTAATATGCAATTTTATTTTCACGTTTTATAAGGTTTATGTTTTTTATGAGATTTCGTATTTGAATGCAATTTATATGAGAAAAAAACTATTTTAAATCTCACGATAAACTTTCCGGTTCTCGTTATACATTTCGCTCACTCCTTTCGAGAACGTCATAAATCAAAAATCGACGATTTTCAGTTGTGCATGTTTTCGGAATGCCCAGAAAATGTACTATATCCCAGCAAAAGTGGCATATTTTTAAATTAATATTTACTCGCTACAAGGCAGAAAGTGTTTTTTTTGCATTTTGAAGAAAAGGTATTGTTTAATTATTTTTTTTAAATATACTACATATTTTTCAAATGGAGAAAAAACCTTCAGGTTTTACCTAAAAAGATCTGTTGCGCAGTAAAAAATTCATAAGTGGCTTGATATTATTTTCTAATACATTGTATTATATTTTTAAACTTTAAAAACGTTCTATTGAAAAATCAAGTATTTTGATTTTTAACGTTCTTGAAAGGAGTGAGCGATTTGTGCTAAAATATGTTAAAATCTAATAACCCGTTTGAATGTTTTAAATCATTTACAATATTTTGAATGTGTCCAAACACTTGTTCTCAAATCTGTATTATTTGTAATAACGAGTTATTTTTTACTTTATTTTCTGACATTATTTTATGTCAAAAAACAACGTAAAAAATAACTCCTTTTTCGAGCTCATCGAAATTTGTGAACAAGTATTTGGGCACACTCAAAATATGTTCATTTAGAACGATAAAGAAAATGCCTGTACAAAATATACTATAATTATTATTTTATCTGTAGGAACTTGTTGAAAGAGTATAATATAAATACACAAACTGGGATTACGTATATTGTAGGATCCATTTGGCGGTTACTGTAAAGATACATGGCGTAATATAGCACTACTCAACGTGATAAATTGATGTACGTTTAACCCTCTCTTGCATGACGCCCTGATAGGAGGTCTTAAAAATATCTGAGTCAAAAGTGTCATAGGGCACTGCATCGTATTGACGCAGTATTTTTGTATCGTTACTTACATGAAGGTAAGGAGATCACTCCTGAGCTTCAGAAACCATTCCAGGATAATATAAATGAAATATTATAGTTAATCAATGACATTTAATTTCACCTCCCCCCCCTGGGGATCGAACCGGGAACTTCCAGCACGGTAGCTATAAATGCTAACCATTACACTACGGAGGCGGACAGAACTTAAAAGTAGTATTTTCCAATTAAAACTCACATTAAAAATGGATAAATATTACTACTAGGGCAGCCCAATCAATTAATGATATTAATTTTTGTATGCTAATATTTAATAGGCTAATCCCTTTCAAAAAACAGGCCACAAGGCCTACAACAAGATGAAGAAGAAGAAGAAGAAGAAGAATTTTTGTATGGACACAGACTAAAATTAAATCTGATTCATTTTACTTGATGACCAAGTGTGTAAATTATTTGACCAGGAAGACTGTCTTCCTCTTTTCAACATAATCGTCTAAAAATAAATACATCTAAAACTCGGTACATTTTCAGTTTCATTTTACTTCGATTTTCTTTTAAGAAACGAACTAGAGATTTACCCTAATCTCGACTTCTTTTTCAACCACATTTCTCTGTTAGAACAATATTGATACGATAGATAAGAAGAGGCATAATAACCACGAAAATGTTAGCAAGGAGTTGCCAGGATGTCATTATTTAATCCGTGAACATTTTCCCGACTTTAGTCTATCGTTATGTTGGGAAAATTTATCTTAACGACTCTATTGACGTTTATTTATCTTAAATTCTATACCCCACGTCCCAATCTCGTGTCTTCTACCCTTCCAATTCTTGGGAGAGCGTTTAAGAGAAAAGATGATAACATTTTCTTATAAATGGGTACATAATACATTAAAGCTAAAATGATTTTCTTTTTGTAAATAATGGAGCAGCGATTTTTTTTTTTTGAAATCTCATCAAAGATGAAGAAGATAATTTGACATCTTCTTCATCTTTGATGAGATGTCAAAAAATAATATGAAAAATCCTTCTATAATTGGAGATAATCCAGATTTGTGAACAAGTATTTGGACACACTCAAAATGCTTTAAAAAATATTATTATTTGTCTATTTTTAATGAAAAAAAATACGAAAAACTCCTGAAACATAACTATTTATTTTATAAAATAAAATAACTTTGTTATAACCACTTTTTTATGAATACAATTTAACCTACAGGATTCAACAAGAACGTTGTCATCATCAGGGTTTATATTAATTCAAAAACATTAAAAACATTATAATACTCTCACCAAAAAACTTCCACGCACTCCGTAAAAATCGTTAATGTAAAGAACATTTAGGATTTTTACGGAGTGTGTGGAAGTTTTTTGGTGAGAATATTATAATGTTTTTAATATTTTTGAGTTGATATTTACCCTGATGATGACCAGGTTCTTGTTTAAACTGGTAGGTGAAATTGTATAAATAAAAAAGTGTTTATAACAAAGTTATTTCATTTTATAAAGTTTATAAAATGTGCCACAAATTATCTGCGGAAAACATTCAAGAAATAACTATCTATCCTTAAAACCCTTACTGTCCATCATTTCATTATTCTTTGGTTTCTTCCACCTTTCTTCCCTCAATTCCTTACCTGATCATTCTTCCTTTAACTTGTTTTCATCAATTTTATGTTTCAAAAATATAAAATGTAATCGTACAGTTCTTGTTCATTCGTGTTGTGATTCGTTGTATTCGTTTCGTTTATTATTGTGCATGGTCGACCTGACCAAGTCTAAGTATTGGAAATACTTGATCGTGCCAAGTTTTCTTCGATATTCATCTACTTCATTTTCAAAAAAATCGGCCAAGTTTAATTTTCATTGTTCTTTCTTCACTCATTCGATTCACATGCTCCAACCATGTCAGCACAGCTTTTTTAATTTTTATCGATAATGCATTCATTTTTCTTTCATCCTTTTTTTTTCAACTCCATGCTTCGTTTCCAAATTTTTTGACTCGAGATTTTTCTTCATATACGAGTACAAATACCAGTGAAACGAAAAAACCCGGTCACTGGTCAGTAAAATAAAAGTGGAAAAAATTATAAAGGTGTTGTTTTATCATTGAGTACCCTCAACTTCTTCATTTCAAAGTTCTTAATGGATATTCGCCTGATTAATTAAAATCTAAATGAGTTTTTTTTCCAGTAAGTGATATTATTTTTCTTGGTTTGCAGACAACAATCGCCCATCGGTGTTGTGGGCGGCGCCGCCACGTCCGCCGTTCGACCCGCTGCGTCTCCCGCCCTCGCGCGTCGTGCCACCGCGTCCTGCAGAGCCCCAGGGTCCTGTCCGCCCATACCCACTTCACCACTGTCCACACCATCCGCAAGAGCAACACGTCCGAGGAAGGCAACAACAACTCCACCAGGAAGAGCCAGCCTCTCAGCAGGTCCGTGAGCGCCTTCGTCATCAAAAATGACAAGTCAAAAATAGTGCTGAAGCAACAACCGTCGCTGCACAGCAAAAGCCCAACGAGCTCTATAACTATGTTCACTGACAAAATAAGAAAAGGGACTATCGCCATGTTCAACGTCAAAGGTGATGTCACCAAATCTGAGGTGTGCGACCATAGACAATTTGATTGTCACGATGTTCTCATGATGAATAAGAGTAGTGGTAGAAGAGATTCGGGAGACAGTGTCAAAAGCCACTCCATTAGTAATTCCAGTTTGCAAGATAATGAACCAGAGTATACTGGAAGAGAGATGGCTACATTCTTGGAACAAGTACACAGTGATATACTGTAAAATAATGTAAAACTCATATGTAAACTATGCGTATAACTTCATCACTGTCCACATCATCTGCAATAGCAACACATCCGAGGAAGGCAACAACAACTCCACCAGGAATACCCAGCCTCTCAGCAAGTCCGTGAGGGCCTTTGTCATCAAAAACGACAAGTCGAAAATAGTGCTGAAGCAATAACCGTCGCTACTCAGCAAAAGCCCAACGAACTCAATTACCTTGTTTACTGATAAAATTAGAAAAGGCACCATCGCCGTGTTCAGTGTGAAAGGTGACGTTACCAAGTCTGAGGTGTGCCACCATAGGCAGTCTGTTTATCACGACGTTCTCATGATGGATGAAAACAGCGGTAGAAGAGATTCGGTAGACAGTGTCAAAAGCCGCTCTATCAATGATTCCAGTTTGCAAGATAATGAACAAGTGTATACTGGGAGAGAGATGGCTACATTCTTGGAACAAGTGCACAGTGATTTACTGTAAAATAGTGTAAAACTTATATGTGAACTATGCCTCAAAGGCAAAATAGAGGGTCGGCGAGGTGTGGGCACAAGACAGACTTCCTGGCTCTGGAATATACGAGATTGGATGGGGATCAGAAAATTTGAGGCGCTGAGACAGGGACACATACTCTCGAGTGATAGTCGACTAGATGGGATCTGACATGACCCATTAAGGAAAAAAAAACTATGCATGATAATATTAACTAATACTTCAATAAAACTCCAAACAGTGACTTGTATAGACTTTTAAATCGGGTGTTTTTTTCTAAACTGTAAAAAATTCATTTCTTGTCGCTTCTTTTTTAATTTTCATATTTTTCTGTTAAACGCACAATTTTCTCACTTTTTAAATATTGTATATTTTTTATTTAGCTTAGGGTAAGCATGACTTTTGTGCCAGTATGGAATGCGCGCCACTGATCAATACTTGAATACCAAATACATAACAGTCATACTTCGTGAACTTACCCATATTTGAGGTATTAATTGCAGTGGTCTTCCAAGCCTTTCTATCTGATTTTTGTCATTCAAAATGTGGTTTTATGAATTTCTATCTGATTTTTGTTTGTTTATTACCAGTGATGGTTAGTAAAAGACACGTGACAGAGTTCAACAAGAAAATACCCCCTACCAGCTGATACACGCAATGAAAATGTAATAACTAAGTGGAAAATGATCATTTACAAAAATAACACCACATAATGACCCAAAAATCGAATTATCCTTGATAGTATAAAACCAGCATTTTGCACTTAAAACAATTCAAATAAAAATAAATTTAGTTATGAATTAAATAACAATGGTTTATATAAATTTAACTGTGAGTGCACAAATTCATACATTGGTATGACTTTCAGAAAATTCAAAACAAAAATCAGGGAGTATGAGTTATGTTAAAGAAATAATCGTTTTTCAGTGTTCACTCACCTTTTAATACTCGTAGAAAACAATCACACATATAACAACATTAAGGTAGAATTCCTCAAATTATTATTTTGAACAGTTATAAACTGTAATACTCAAAACAATGGAAATTCATAAAACCCATCATTTACAGTATGACAATACCTAAAACCCCCCCTGATTGTCCATATTCCCACTGATAAAAATAAGAAACAGATCTTACCCTCTTTTAACGTCCCAAAGGTTTATTTTAAAATGTAGACTTAGTTTCATATTTGGTGTTTGAAAATAATGAGGAATGCATCGAAACGCGTGTCACTATAGATTTTAAGAAAAAGTGGTATTTACTAAGTGAATTTTAAATTTAAAAAATAACTGATGGTTTTCATATTGTCAAATTGTTTCTAAGGTGAAATTCAACGGTTTAATTTTATTTTTTAATGACATTTTGGTGAATACAGAAAGTTAATAAAATTAATCTTCACAATCTAGACAACCAATATTTTTACTCAAGATTCACACCTACATATAATGAACGCACTGACATCTAGCGGCAATATAATTGAAACATAATCATTTAGCGGTAAGAAGGTAAAAATAGAACGTGGTATTTATTATTTATTTCAACGACTGTCAAGGAAAACAGTTATTCTTCAATCAACTAATATCATTTGTCTCACATTTAAAATTTTTACCTCGATCATATTTATAAACAAAACTAAGATTTTAATGATGCAGGATTATGACCAGGGTTGCCAGGTCTTTCCCAAATAAATACCGAACATTTAGTAGAAAAAGGTAAAAATGTCCCCCCCTCACGATATCCTCCGTCTTACACATGCTCCGGAGGTCGGTATTTACATTATTTATTACCAATTAAATTTTAGTAAAAGCCCCATTTTTAATATTTTCTCTATTCCTAGAAATGATAAAAGTAAAAGCTCTTCATTTAAATGTATTACACGTTTACTTTATTAAGTTTTGCATTATATATCTTTGTTAAGTCACATTTACAAAAAAATGTTTTTCTTTTTTATTGTAATATTTTTAAATAATTACCAAAACGATAAAATATAGCATAAGAGAATTTTATTTCTAAATTTCTGATTTAAAAAAAAAATTAAAATGTAAATATGATCGACTGACATTTTTAAAATATTCAGTATATCACTTATGTATTGTTCTTTTGAAAACAAAAATGATAAATTGTAACATATTCGTATACTAATAATATGGTAAGCTTAATATTGTATTATTTAAAATTTAAAAATATATACCTTTGTCCTTCCTGTTTGTAGGATATTGAACTTACGTTATTTTAATTCTAGTCATAATTATTTAGGATCTATAAAACTTTAAAATAAGCAAAGGGTAATGAACTTATATTTAATTATAACAGGTTAACGAATTCATTCCATCCGTGGTCCAGTCGTAATGCTGTGGACTTGCATCTAGGATTCAATGTCCGATCTCTGTTTCGACATAACTTGGTAACAATCTCAAAATAAACATAATTTTTTAAAATTAAATAACTAAATAACTAACCAATACGTCACTTCCTCGTTTTCCTTACCCAGGGGTAGGCAGAAAAATAGAACCACACACAACTCTGTCTCTGCAAACATTCTTCGCCTCTTCTACATTAATGCATCCCCTTATATAAACCCGACGAATATTTCGACTTTGTATCTAACTGCTTTAAAGTATATGACATGTTTGATCATTGAAAATTTTCTTCGGCCTCCCTCTGCTCCTATTCTCAAATATTTTCGCCTCATTCGAATGTATATTTTACCATTCTAATAATTTTCCATACTCATTCCAGACCATTGCAACACATTTTTCTTGATTTTATCGATAATGCTAATCTCATCCATGTACTCTTTCCTTATTTCACACTTTGAACAACTACAGTCCATTGCTTTGACGCACATTCATCTGAGAGATCGTATCATCTCGAAGTTTAAATCTCAGGACAGCGGTGAAGTGGTTACTTAGTTATGTACATTATATATATGTAGATATTAAAAAACATTAGGTGTTTATAACAATTCTTTGTATCCTCATTCGCATCCAATGGTGCATAGAGAATTGCGTCAAATCGGGGTTATTTTACGGTTGTTTGTTTATTATATGAAGGCAAAGTGATCAGTCTTACGCTTCAGATACTACTCCAGGGTAATATTAAATAAATATTATAGTGAAAATACACTTATATTTATTTTTACCCGCCTGGTAATCGAACCCGGGACCCTCAGCACGGTAGCCAAACAATGTAGCCACTACACTATGGTGGCAGACGTATAAAATAATCTTAAATATATATTTTTTCAATGTACGTCCTATTTGTTTTTATTAAGCGTACTTCTTCTTAATAAAAATAATTTAACTATAGTGAAATGATTTGAATATTTGAATATTCACACTAATAATAATTATTATTAAATAAAATAAGTGTTCGTATTATGTAAATATATAATAAATCTACCGACTTCAAAAAGACTTGCATTGTATTATTTAAGCATATTATTTTATTATTTATCCCGGAACAAGGGTCTAAGTATAATTTTTAAATTATGTAAATACTTTGAATCTTATGAAATTATTTAAAAATTAATATTTATGTATATATTAAACATTATAAAAAATATTGAAAACAATAATTAATTGCCCAATATGTTATAAACAAATCTTTTTTAATAAAAAAAATATCAAATAATTTAATTTTTTTTTCTTAAACCATTTTATGAGTTTTATAACCGTTTACGAGTATTTGGAATTCCGACTTACCTTACATGAATATTTAGAATTCAAAAGATTTTTTACCTTTTTTCGTAAGTTATTTCAGGAAATATTTATGTCCAAAACATCCCTATAATCTTCGGCATATGCTTTTGAAATCCATATTCTTATTAAAGCATATTATTAACCATATCCGCTCCCTAGGTGGAGCATATGGAGTCCACGAACTGTCTCCAGGCTTTTCTGTCGGCTGCCAGCTCCCTTGCATTCTCCCAAGTCAGATCTGCATCCCGAAGTTCTGACTAAACTGCCGACGAATTGTCAGCAGTGGTCGTCCTGGGCGGCGCGAACCTGATGCCTTATAAAAGAGGCAAGATTGATTAATGAGGAACTCTGATTAAAGGATTAATGATTAACTCGGGAGGCATGCGGAGTACATGGCCAAGCCAACTGAATCGCCTTTTCTTGACGACAGTTGTGACCAAGATTTGCTGCGTCCTACGCCTTATCTCTTCATTCCTCACAAAGTCAAACCACCGCACGCCTAAGATTCTCCGCAAACACCTATTCTCAAAGCTTAGTACACGGCTGCTCTGGGCCCTTGTAAGGTGCCATGTTTGACAGCCGTATAAGAGAACAGGAGCAATGCAGGCATTGTTTAGGCGGCATTTGGTTTTCACCGAGTATAAATCCGATCTCCAGACAGCCTTCATACTGTTAAATGCAGACCCAGCGAGTCCTAATCGCACTCCCAGTTCCTTAAAGCATATATTAAAGCATATTCTTTTTTTAAAGTAAAAATTACACACCACCTTAATATAAGCTAACGACTCCAATAATGGTATTTCTAAGATGATGGTGACTAAATGTGCTACGCATTATAGTCCAACAGTGATGATTCTGGTCAATTCCATGTGGTATACATCTTTCTCTTAGAAGTGTAATTATTCAATTAATATTTATTAAACCTTAAAATGGAACTTAAAAGAATCAAGAAAAATTTATTTTTGTTTGTCATTTTGTGTTTCTTTTTGGCAATCAAATAAAATTTAAAAAATCAATGGAGGAATTGATTCTAGCATCTAGAAGAAAACCGAAGAACTCTTGGATGCTGCAGAATAAAAACGTGCTCCAAAGGCATGGATTCGATGACTTTGCTTATGACAAAAACTATAACTTGAGGACGAGGAGAGCTGACGCCAACATTCTATGAAGACGATAAGTTGGATAGAGGCAGTATAAAAATATATGGTATTTATAGATTTGGGGTTTGTTATTCACATAAGTTTGAAAATGCCGTAGCAAAACGAAATAATTGTCACAATTTTTTGTGTATTAAATAATAATATTTTAATAAAATACATAGTAAACTATAAAAATCAGTGTTTGGTTTTAAAATTCAACATATAATTTAAGATTTATTGTTACAAATTGTAATTAAAATACAGCATGAATGTACTACCTAATATTTCATGGATTTAAGTTTTGTATGGAATTTTTTTGGTGCTTTAAATAAAACAATATAAATAAAAAACAACAACTTTATAGTTTTTTGCCCAGATTAAATTTCAGTACCAACAAAACCAAGCCACTTTTAAATAAAATAAAAGTGGAATAAAACTGTATACTTGTTGTTTAATTCGTTGTTGTTATATTACATTTACCTTATACTTCATGTTTTTTCTTCTTCTATCTTTTCCATAGCAACAAAACGTAAAATTAAGGATTCGTTATTAAAACCATACATTATTTATAACCTTGTTCGGTGAATATTTTCTGAACATTTTTTAACTAAATTTCTTGATATATTTCTTTTAAGTTTACCAGAAGAATTGGAGTTAAAAATAAACATATCTTTTCCATTTACAAAATAAAAGATTTTTGTAAAAAACGTTGTTCACAAAATCACACATATTGGTGTCACAATTACAAAAGAAAAACGCTAAGCTGATTAAAAATTTTATTCCGTATGTTTTTGCAAAACAGAACCACTAATACGAGTGAAACAAAAAAGTTAATATCCTCAATTTGTGTATTTCGTTCTATTGTATGATGATTGGCCATGTAATGATTGTGCTCAGTGCAAATGTTTTTGCGGCTCTGTTGTTAGTATATTGTAATACATACGTAGGTTTTACACCTTCAGGTCACTTTACCCCCGATTTTTATAAAAAATATAATTAGATTTTTATTTGGTATATAAATTATAAAAATAGTCTTACATATTTTTGTTACCTCACGATAACTCTCGTCCTTTCAAAACCATATATTTATTACGAAGAAAAACTATTTTTTTAAAACAAAAACGGTGTTTCAATAATGATATTCAATTACGTCAAATTTTACCTGAGTTTAAAGAAAATCAAGTTGCGATTTAATGTACATGTGTTAGGGCTTAACCCAACCCCTTATATCCTTTGTGAATCAGGGGTTTTTCATGGGGAATTATAACAACATGTGATTTTATATACAACATGGTTCGTGTAAAAGCTACGAATAAATCAAGAGACTTAAAATAGGTACCGATCGTTCTTCAAATGGAACGAAAAAATCTACGCTGTTTGAAAATGCTGTGGAATGCGCCGAGAAATGCAAAATTCTTCAAAATGCAAAAACAACACTTTTTGCCCTGTAGCGGGTAAATATTAAGTTAAAAATATGCCGCTTTTGCTGGGATATAGCACATTTTCTGGGCATTCCGAAAACATGCACAACTAACCTAAAAATTTTCGATTTTTTTATTTATGACGTTGTCTTGATTTTTTACATATGAAAGGAGTGAGCGATATATCGCTCACTCCTTTCAAGAACGTCATAAATCAAAAAACTTGATTTTTCTGTAGAACGTTTTTAAAGTTTAAAAATATAATACAATATTTTAAAAATAAATATCAAGCCACTTACTGAACTTTTTACTGTTCAACAGAACTGTCAAGGTAAAACCTGAAGGTTTTTTCTCCATTTGAAAAATATTTAATATTCAAAAAAATAATTAAACAATACCTTTTCTTCAAAATGCAAAAACAATACTTTCTGCCCTGTAGCGGGTAAATATTGAGTTAAAAATATGCGTCTTTTGCAGGGATATAGTACACTTTCTGGGCATCCCGAAAACATGCACAACTGAAAATTGTCGATTTTTGATATATGACGTTCTTGAAATGAGTGAGCGATATGTTTTTACTTATATTTATATTCATACATGTACGAGTATCTATATATTTCCTTGACGTATTTTTATTCAACATACTCTGTATGTAAATTTTAATTGAATTTTAAAACAACTGATACACTGAGGGTAAAAAATATATGACTTTGGACACAACTTTTAAATTACCGTCGAGATTACCATATGCGAGTACGTACGCAAAAACTTAATTTTAAACTCTCATAACAATACACGCTTTTTTGTGAGGAAAAATATGAGCTACGAAATATGTATCACCATTGTGATTTTAGAGAGAGGAAAACCTTATAAGTTAGGGACTTTGTTTCCTTAAGATCTTAAAACTCCTCTAAAGTATTATATTTTTATGTGACGTATATTTTCTGGAAAAAAAAAATTATTGTCCGCCTCCGTAGTGTAATGGTCAGCACGCTCGGCTACCGTTCTGGAGGTCTCGGGTTCGATTCCCAGGGCGGGGGTCAAATAAATACAGGTGATTTTTTTACTGTTATATTTTTTCAATATTACCCTGGACTGGCACCTGAAGCGGAGGGCTGATCACCTTTCCTTCATGTGTAAACGATCAAGATAACACTGCGTTTATATGAAGCAGTGCCCTATGCACCATTGGGGTGCGGATAAGGGTTTTATGTTTGTTATATTTTCTGGAAAAATAATATTAAAAAAAATTATTTCTATATTGCAACATCTCAGCATAGATGAAGAAGAATATGGAAGTCTGGGTATTTACAGGGCTTATGACTTGTCATCACTTTACACACCAATAACATTCATATAAATCTAACATCAATCTACCTATGATTGACAACCGCACTTCTAAAATTATTGTTAAACTTCTACATATCGTAGTCGTACAGGAGAAAGTGACCAACTAACAAAACGTAAAATGTTCAAGCTCCAATAAAGTCACTTTTGCTTGGCAAGAAAATAAATATTAAGGCAGTTAGTCATTTTTAACAAGTCAATATAATATACTTTTAAGTTTAAAATCCTTTGGATTTTTTTCAGGGCAATATTAAGCTCATTAGATATCAAATAGTCAATGATCACGTTTTTTTTTAAAAATGCATTTGGTCACTTTCTCCTGTATGACTACGATATGTATATCGTAAATCTTATGACGCTTTATGTGTGAATTCACTGGAACCATCTATTCAGAAAGCCTTTATTTAGCAAAGACCCTTTTTTACGTATGCAAGATGCTAACCGGATTATTTTACATACTGGGAAACGCCTGATGTTTTCAATTTTCATGCAGCTTGTAATTTGACCATACTATTTTATTCACAACAAACGGAACATTGTCTTCAACATGTATTCTTGTTAAGATAATTTAGTGATTAATATCTAACTTCCAAAAAAACTTCTACTACTTCGGCCTTTGGGCCTGTTTTTAGGAGGGATAAGACTCTTTAATAGGGATAAGACCACTGCTATGCAGAATCCCAACTGTTAATCCATCTATTTGGTGGTCTGCCCTGGAGTCGTCTACTTTGCGGTTGGTCGTACAGTGCGATGTGGATGGAGTCTGGATGGTTCCATTTTCCTCACAACGCGTACCATTGATTTCTTCGTTGACGCCTCCACCTATTGACATCATTGATCTCGCATATTTCTTTATCCTTGTGTTCCTTATTCTATATCTATTTCTTTCTATATATATATGTATATATATATATATATATATATATATATATATATATATATATATATATATATATATATATATATATATATATATATATATATATATATATATTTAAATATATATATATATATATATATATATCTATATATATATATAAATATATATATATATATATATATATATATATATATATATATATATATATATATATATATATATATATATATATATATATATATATATATATATATATATATATATATATATATATATATATATATATATATATATATATATATATATATATATATATATATATATATATATATATATATATATATATATATATATATATATATATATATATATATATATATATATATATATATATATATATATATATATATATATATATATATATATATATATATATATATATATATATATATATATATATATATATATGTATATAAATATATGTACAGCAATTTCTATCAACTGGTGAGTATTTTAACATGTCAAAAAAGATTACTTAACAAATACAAGAAGAGCATTTTACGGAAAACAAAATTCAATGGCTGTCTTGACGTCTTTGAATTTATTTTTGTTTAACTTCAGTGAAAAATAAACGAGTACAAATGTCAACCGGCAATAATGATAGCGATGACTAGACGGAATGCAAAGTCTATGGAAAATAATAGCATTCTTCTTCGAAAATGACGCAACAAAACTAGACTTTGAGCTTTCGTTTTTATGTGTTTTTAATTTTAACATAATTTAAGTGCGTCGTATTTCTTAAATAAACTTTAAAAACTACGTACATAATGCCACTTTTTTGAGTTTATTAATCAGGCAAATTTTATATTAATTTTTAGGACTTAAGCAATCTGTAACATTGGGCTCTCTAAAATTGATTGCACTGCGATGTAAAAGCTCATTTTGTCCATAATTCAGGTATGGTTTCCAGACGAAAAACCTCATGAAATCGATGCCATACAGAGTTAAATCTTTGATTTAGGTCAAATGAGATTGTATTTAATTTTAATTAGTGATATAACTAACAAATAAAAGATTTTACAAAACTTTTTATGAAAATTGATAATGCTTTTCTCAGCCTTACATTCTTTCCTTATTTCATCATTCGAACATCTATCAAACATCGTTTTGCCACACATTCGTCTGAGGGATCGCATTTCAACTGCATTCAATCTGCTTTCATTCTTCTTTTGCCAACTCCATGCTTCGCTTCCATACATAAGGAAACAATGTAAGGCTGATATAAACATTATCGATAAAATTAAGAAAGGTGTGTTGAGATGGTTTGGACATGTGGAGCGTATGAGTGAAGAAAGAACGGTTAAACAAATATTTGAGGCGAATGTAGTTGGAAAAACAAGCAGAGGACGACCGAAGAAAACTTGGCACAATCAGGTATGTCAAATACTTGAAAGCGGCCGGGTCAGGAGTTGTAATAATCGTCGGGTATGTATGAGGAGATGCATGAATGTAGAAGAGGCAAAGAATGTTTGCAAAGACAGAGTGGTGTGGCGTTCGATTCTCTCTGCCTACCCCTGCGAGGAAGCGGCGTGATGGTTAGTTAGTTAGTTTTTTTATGAAAATACAACAAAAAAAGTATTGTTTCAATTAATCTGTTCGATACTGAATATTTATTTTAACCTCCCCGGGAATCGAACCCGAGATATCCACCAATGAAAGTCAAATGTGATAACCACTTGACTATGAATAGGATAAAATTCGAGATATTATGGTACATACTTGTACGTATACATTATCAATTAATTTTGCATGAAATTATAATAAAATATCTATTTAATTTGAGTACCAGGATTCTGTATACGTGACGAAGATAGCGTTCGCTTCTCAATGTGATTGAATGCATCAATGAATTTCGGTACTTAGTAGATATAGAGATGATAGTCACGTTTTGGATACATGACAACATTAATTTGCTCACGCAAGAATGATCTAACATGATCGGACAAGCTACTGACGGCTGATACTGTCAAGATAAAAATCACGTAGATAATAATAATAAAAATATGAAGTTATCTTCATTATCACCATAATCGAAAGAAAGAAAGATATATATTAAAAAATAAAATCTCCTAACAACATAAACGTCTATTGTTTATGTGCGGGAAGGGTATTTCTACACGCGCGACTGGTGGTTATCTACGGGACGGGTAGTTCTACCCTTTAAACATATTTCACATTTTTTGTTTTTCGATGTTTTTATCAGTATTAACGATTTCTGACCACTTATTCTACAAACCCTTAACCACACCTCATTGGTGCATAGGGCACTGCATCATATAAAACGCAATGTTATCATGATCGTTGAAGGAAAGGTGATCAGCCTTCCTCTTCAGGTACCAGTCCAGGGTAATATTGAATTAATATTTAAGTGAAAAAATCACTTAAATTTATTTAACTCCCCTCCTGTGAATCGAACCCGGGAGCTCCAGAACGGTGGCCAAGCGTGCTGCACTACTCAAGCGGTCATTTAAAACCATAGACGTTACCTACTCAAATAATATAAATGATAGTGAGGAGAATGGAACCATTCAGACTCCCCTACATTGTACTGCATGACCAACCCTAAGGTAGATCACCAAAGAGATGGATTGGCAGCTGAGAATCGATATCCCAGGAGAATAATCCCTCGGAAAAACAGGCCACAAGACCACAACACAACAACACAAGGAAATAATAATAAATAAAATAATACCCTTATCCGCACCCCAATGGTGCATAGGGCACTGCGTCATATAAACGCAGTGTTATCTTGATCGTTTACATATGAAGGAAAGGTGATCAGCCTTCCGCTTCAGGAACCAGTCCAGGGTAGTATTGAATAAATATTACAGTGAAAAAATCACCTATATTTATTTTACCCCCCCCGGGAATCGAACGGTAGCCGAGCGTGCTGACCATTACACCACGGAGGCGGACATAAGGAAAAGAGAAGAATAAATTTAAAATAAAAATGATAAAAATCACAAAATGGATTTTAAATGTTTTATTCACCTCATATAAAATTTGCATTTTCACATTATCAGATTACATCTATTTTATCACATGACCGTTGATTAAGATAACCATACATCATCACATTAAAACCACATGATTAAAAATAATAATAAATATTTTTGGCACTTTTTAAAGTGAATGAAAAAATCACATTTAGGAACATGTGGAAGAAAAGCGATGATAATTATAATAACAAAAAATATAAATATTTTCGTCGCATAAATATGTACATCGATCATTTGAGCAACTTATAATATCACACAGTTTCATCGACTTTTTGAGTCAAAATCATGACCTCATTTAAAAATACTAATATTTGGAAACAAATCTTCTATGTCTAATAAACCAGTTTATGAGTTGAAATTTTTTAATTTAATTATGAATGGTGCAAATAAATACAATAAGAGCTTTTATTTATAAATTAATATGTATACCATGAAAACGTAGTATTGAAAAAATAATATCTTCGTCCTTTCTTCAATATAATCGTAAAGGCTTTAATGACATAAAATAAATTTAAAGAGGCATTTAAAGATAACGATACTTGTATTGTAAAGTCATATGTAATAATTTATTTATTACAAACCATAAGTGGGTGTATGGATGCCTTTAGGTTCATATGGGGTATATAGTACATGTATATACAATATAAAAATACAAAAAGAGTTTATATTTATGTACATATATAAATTTATATGTACAGTGGAACCTCTCATAACAGGTAATTCGCATAGCGAGCAAAAATGGTGAAAAATTTGCACCCTTTACGAGCGGCATTTCACATAACGAGTAACAGAGAAAAGGCAAGTTCCTTTTTACGACATTTGTGAGCTAGAACTTCCACGCCAGCCCAAACAAAAAAAAAGTTTCACTGTATGGTGTTTCGCTTAACGAGTAAGATTCTGAAACGAATTGTGCCCGTTATGAGACATTCCACTGTAAGTTTAAATATATATATATATATATATATATATATATATATATATATATATATATATATATATATATATATATATATATATATATATATATATATATATATATATATATATATATATATATATATATATATATATATATATATATATCTATATATATATATATATATATATCTATATATATATATATATATATATATATATATATATATATATATATATATATATATATAAATATATATATATATATATATAAATATATATATATATATATATATATATATATATATATAAATATATATATATATATATATATATATATATATATATATATATATATATATATATATATATATATATATATATATATATATATATATATATATATATATATATATATATATATATATATATATAGGATGATTCTTGTGACTATTTTTTTAATCGGTTCATATGGTGTATATAGAATACATATGTGTACAATATAAAAATATAAATATGTATATTAATACATTATATATAATATTAATCTTCTTTCGGGTTGATTCTTGTGACTAAATTTTTATCTTCTTGAGGCAAATCTTTATCGCCCCATCCCCATAGGTTGTGACTTCCGTCGCCGGTTCGCTTGACCCTCTTCTCGATGATATCAACAGAGGCCGTCTTCAAGTCGTAGGCCCAGCCGATCTTAGCCATCACGTCGATGAAAGCCTTCGTGAAGTTGAGAGTATAGCCTCCCAGCTCGGCGGTCTTGTAGTCCCAGGGGAAGGTGTGGTGGTAGTTGTGGAAGCCTTCTCCCAGGACCACAGCAGCGACGGAAAAGTTCTCAACAGGGCTGATGTGGCGGTCGTACGGCTTGGAGCCGTACTTGTGGGCCGCGCTGTTGACAAGCCAGGTCACGTTGAGGACGTACGTGTAGCGGAACATGGTGGCTACAAACCAGGCATTGGTCAAAGTCTCACCCCAAAAGTACATGGGAATTACGGTGGGCAATATGAAGCAACACAGAGGCATCAGTATCAAGTAGTAACTGAAAATATAAAAATAAGCTTTTTAACATTTATTTTTTTTAAGAAGAGAAGTATTTGTGTTTAACCTGTTAACCCGGCGGTCCGCTGTCCAATTACGCAACTTGTAACGGGCGCGAATACTGATTCACTCCGTGTCTTAAATTCATGTCGAGACATGTATGGATGACTAATACCTTTGTTGTTCGATAAATATACGTCCATATATATAATAATATAAACATATATTTCAAGGACGTATTCATATGTCCTTCTCGTTTCCGATATTGTTAGCGTTTGACGTATTTATGCGTCCTGCCCGGTTAACAGGTTAAGGTTATATGTGAGAAAATTTGCCAATGTTTTAATATCTTTTAAACACAAAATCGTTCTTAACATGTACTAATATGTACTTTTTTAAAGAGGAGTATTTGTTTTTTATTATTTTCGAAAATATTCATTTTAATACTATTTCTGAGAGCCTAACAGCTCATTATTAGAAAAAAGTATCTAATTGTGGTGGAGTGGGTTCAAACTGAGAAACTCTGACTCATGAGTTCGCGACACTAACCACGGGACCACAACCCGACACTTATCTTATGCGGGAGGCGGGTTTTACAGTTCTCAGTCCATTAAATATTTACACACACTATTTATCATTTTTTTAAATGAAAATTGCATTTATTATTTACCTTGCTTTTGTACAAGGATTCCAAGAGGATTTTTGTTTCTTCCAACCAAAAAAAATGCTCTATTTTAATCTGTGTTGGGAACAGGAGGGATTATCTAGTGTGGGGGCCTATCAGGATATTCTTAGCATTTTTTCATTGCTGGGAGGAAATCACGTAAAAGTCCTCAGAAGAAGGCGGACTGTTAACTGTCATCAACAGATCTTCCGTTCCACTGGAAGAGGATTAGCATTTTGTGCCCTAGCTTGGTTTATGGTACGAATGTCCAATACTATTTACTATGAGCTTCCATGCCCACTGACAGTCATAGATAGGGACTTTGAAATCATTACTAATCATTTTAAATTTTGATCGCGAGAAACTTTTCACGATTATTTTAATATCGATTTAAGATTTAAAAAAGAAAAGAAAAGTTTTTTGGCCTGGGAATGTGACGAAACCTTTCAGTATATTTAAATTTTGTTAGAAAGATTCTTCGCTTCTTTGTCAAGTCTTTGTGGTTAAAAAACAGTCTTGATAAAGAAGCGGTAAGCTTCGAAACCGTAGACATTACAATTGAGTTTTAATAAAATATTTATAGTGATTTTAAAACCACTATAAATATTTATCAAAATACCAAATATGTAACATACATTTTATTTATTAAATGGAAAATCACAAAGTTAGTGCTTCAAATATAAATTGTAGTAAGATTAAACTTACTTCTTTTGGAACTTAAGGATAGGATCAGCCTGCAGGTCGCTGTTGTCGATGGTGTGTCCTTTAGCCTTGATCTCAGGGTGCTTCTTGCAAAGCAACCAACCGACATGGGAGAAGAAGAAGCCCCTGGTGGCGTTATGGGGGTCGGCGTCAGTCTCGCTGTACTTGTGGTGCATGCGGTGATCGCGGGCCCAGTCGATAGCAGCGTCCTGAAAACATTTTTCAGGATTTTAGCGAACAGCAAAAATTATTACGAGAAAATGGCGACGTAATTCACAGTCGATCAAAACCAACAGGAAATACTAAATTACTAGAACATTATTGATTTTTTAAAATTTTAGTTTTGTGCTGACATTTCTTGATGGAACTGCATTTTATATAATAAAATAACTAGTTAGTCTTTTCCACGATAATATTATTTTAAGAAATAAAAATACATTGTTTTTTGAACCACTCACATTTTTATTAACAACCAACTATTTTCGTCAACAACCTGTTGCCCTCTTCAGGGTTTAATTTATGACTAAACATATCGCTCACTCCTATTTTTTTTCTTCATTTTAAATTCTTTTGCATTAAATAACATAAATTATGATACAAAAAAATATTAATAAAATTCAGACACAAAAAAAAAATTATTAAAATATAAAAATGAATACAAAAAAAGATCTTGCAAAGGCATGGCCTGTGTGTGGGTATACAATATAATTTAGTCATAGTAAAGGGCACAAGGGTTTAGGTTTTGTAAGTAGAACTAGACTAATAGTGTTAATAAAACTTTTTTACTTTTTTACTTTAGAATTTTACTTTCAAGAACGTTATAAATAAAAAAAAATGATTTTTCAGGAGAACTTTTTAAAGTTAAAAAATATTAAACAATGTATTAAAAATAAATATCAAGCCACTTACTGAACTTTTTATTGTGCAAGAGATCTTTTTAGGTAAAACCTGAAGGTTCTTGAAAAATATTTAGTATACTTAAAAAAATACTTAATAAAAATATACTTAAAAAAAATTTAACAACTCCCTTTCTTCAAAATGCAAAAACAACACTTTCTGCCCTGTAGCGGGTAAATATTACAACTGCAACATGCACAACTGAAGATTGACTGATGTTCAGAATGTCCAGAAAATGTACAAAATCCAAGCAAAAGCGACATATTTTTAACTTAATATTTACCCGCTACAGGGCAGAAAGTGTTGTTTTTGCATTTTGAAGAAAGGGTATTGGACGATTATTTTTTTAAATATACCAAAAAAATACATAATTTTTACTTAAAAACATCTGTTGCAGAGTAAAAAGTTCAACAAGTAGCTTGATATTTATTTTTAATACATTTTATTCTATTTTTAAACTTTAAAAACGATCTCCTGAAAATTCTAGTTTTTTTTATTTATGACGTCGTTGAAAGGAGTGAGCGATTTGTAGCAATCGGTCTTACACATAAAATTCAAATTTATTTTCAAGATAGCAAAAAATATGGATCAAATTTCTTGAATAATAATCAAGTTGTCTAGAAAAACGGTGTTAAAAAGGAAGATTTAAAATCCCCCTCTTACGCCCGTAGGGTTAAATGTGCCCTCGACACGGTAAAACCCAATGAAGACATATTAATGTCCATCAAAAATTGCTAATGAATATAAGATGAAAATTATGTTAATAAATTTTGGGTTGACTACAGTCGAATTGCCTAATACCGATACATTTGTATTCATTAAATGGGTTTGATGTTTGTTTTTATAAAATATTTTAAGTCTTTTCCACAGAATCAAGGTCTTCAATTCCTTTGGGTTAAACCTGATTTAATTTAAAACCTGATATTCGTTTAGGATTATCTATGAAATTCAAAATTATGACCAGCAAACTGCAGATATTCCGGAACATCATTAATGTCCCCGTATTAAATTGCTTTTCTTATAACATTGCCCTTGGTATGATCAGCCATCGATATACTGTTTTAGTATTTCTATTATGGAACAAATTCGTTTATCCTTTTTTTATCGAAATACAATCCTACGGACCTGAGTGGTTTATATTTGAAGAAATAAACACCAAATTCAATAGTGTCGAAATATACGTAAAATTAAGACTTCTCCACTGGCATCAAAACATGATGTTCTATTATATATATGATGTTCTTTTGAGTGTGTCCAAATACTTGTTCAGAAAATCTGGATAACCTCCAGTTACAGGAGTTATTTTCATATTATTTTTTGACATCTCATCAAAGATGAAGAAGAGTATGGAAGTCTGGGCATTTACTGGGCTGATGACCGTCATAGTTTGGTTTAAGTGATCACTTTACACACGTGTAACATTCACCAATTCTATCCATTATTGACAACCACACTACTCAAATTCTTGGAAGTTCTATATATATATGAACCAATTTAGAAACCTTGTCCTTGAATCACTAGAATTTTACTAGAGACATCTATTGGTGAGATGTAAAGTTATCACTTAAACCACCCTATGACGGTCGTCAGCCCCGTAAGTGCCCAGACTTCCATATTCTTCTTCATCTTTGATGAGATGTCAAAAAATTATGTTCCATAAGATTAAAGCTTTGTACCGATAGAATTGCCTTGTTGTGTATATAACACAGAATTTTGTCTTACTTCACACCAGTCTCATGATGTCGGTAACGACAAAACTTAGTCACTGGTCAAATAAAATTCGTTTGGAAAAAACTACATAAGTAGCTGTTATTTTGTTCTACATATCCATTTGCATTGTTTATAATATGATATAAATTATTGAGTTTCTGTTCTTTACCTTTTTATAATTAATAAAGGAATCAAGTTGCAGAATACAGAATTCGACACTCAGAGATTGATGAAAGTAGATTGGATATTATCGAAATGCGATATTTCAGAAGAATGTGCCACAATGTTAAATAGATTTTCGAAAGTATGCACATTGCACCATTATGTACCGATAAGAATCAGCAGTAGCACAGTTTTACAATGAAGAATTACAGATAAGATTTTACAATGCAGTTTCATAATCATCACAAAATGAAAATGAAAACAATAAAATTGATCAAACGATATGTAGATTGGATCTTGAAAATATATTTTTTTAAAGTCGGTATAATATTTTATCCGCCTCCGTAGTGTAATGGTCAGCACGCTTGGCTACCGTTCTGAAGGTCCCGGGTTCGATTCCCGAGGGGGGTAAAATAAATATAAGTGATTTTTTCACTGTAATATTTATTCAATATTGCCATGGACTGGTACCTGAAGCGGAGGGCTGATCACCCTTCCTTCATGTGTAAACGATCAAGATAACACTGCGTTTATATGACACGGTGCCCTATGCACCATTGGGGTGCGGATAAGGGTTTATTATAATATTTAATTGATAAATTTACCTGGAAAGCGACAGTGTTGAAAAGAGCCAACATTATCTTAAGTGGAGTTTTAGCCTTATAAGATTTGTGGGCCCAGAGTCTATGTGCTCCTGCTGTTATTCCCAATCCTGATATGATGTACAGAAAAATAGCTGAAAAGAAAAAAAAAACTTATCAAAAGTTGCCTTTGATCGTTTTTCATCATACACATAATTACAACATTTTGAGTGTGAAACATACTTGTTCACAAATCTGGGTTATCTCCAATTATAGAAGTTATTTTTCATATTATTTTTTGGCATCTCATCAAAGATGAAGGAGAATATGGAAGTCTGGGCATTTACGGGGCTGACGACCGTCAAAGGTTGGTTTAAGTGATCACTTTACACACGTGTAATATTCACCAATGCCACCCATGATTGACAGATATAATTTTTAAATAATTCTTTTGTATTTGAGATGTAACCTATAAATTTACAGTTATCTGTTTTTTTAGTTTACAAATTTTTTGTTTACATACATATATTACCATTTATCGTTTACATATAGAACCACCAAACGCGGTAAAAAATCTTCAAGACAAATAATACTCGTTAAACCATTTGTAATACGAAATACAAAAACAAATTGACATGTTTTACTTCCCAATGCTCTGAAAAATAATGAAAAACGATCGAAAAATAATATCCATTATATTTCAAAGCTATTTTTTGTGTCAACAAAATTTCGTTTGCAGTCGTAAAAGATATTCACTTATTGTTTTTATATTTTTTATTTTAGCGGTCTAAAGATCGAAAAATATTATTCAAATATGTTAATAATATTACCAAGTTCAGAGACCTAATATACAACAAAGTCTTAAGAATTTCTTAAAGGAAGTTCGATTTTATGAAGAGACGGAATCTTTAAAAATTCTTCAAACCCTTATCCACACTCCAATGGTGGCACTGCATCATATAAACGCAGTGTTATCCTGATCGTCATTAACACATGAAGGAAAGGAGATCAGCCTTCTGATTCAGGTATTCAGGATAATTTTGAATAAATATTGGAGTGAAAAATCACTTTTATTTATTTGACCCCCCCTGGGAATTGAACCCGGGACCTCCAGAACAGTAGCCAAGCGAGCTGACTATTACACTGCGAAGGTGGACAAATCTCTCATATTTCAAATACCATATTTTATCCACTTCTACTCCCTACCGAGATGAAAATCTCGTATTAAGGAAGAGCAAATAAAACGATCAAAAATTCCTGGAATAATTTGTAATGATTTTTAACTTAAGATTTTTACCTTTCAAAACACTATCATAGAAAAAATGTATAAGCTTAAAGGTGCCTTGGCATAGTTGGGTAGACACTCGACTGAGAAATAATCTTGGCGGGTTCGATTCCCACCAGTTGCAAAATGAATTTGAAGTAATATTTACAATCAATTTTCTATTTTTACTGTAGACCTCTAAAAATTTTTTTTTTAAACTTCTTATGCAAATATGCAAAAATTG
Source organism: Brachycentrus maculatus (assembly GCF_059751285.1). Taxonomy (NCBI): domain Eukaryota; kingdom Metazoa; phylum Arthropoda; class Insecta; order Trichoptera; family Brachycentridae; genus Brachycentrus; species Brachycentrus maculatus. The sequence goes on along the minus strand of NW_028281055.1, from coordinate 705,493 downwards.
CCATAATTAGATTTGCTACATTTTTCTATATTTTTTTTAATGTATGCGATAAACTGTAATGTTTTATTTTAAAATAAGCCCTTGTATATTACCACTTATTGAGTTTTATTTCATTAAACACGACTAGTTTCTAAAACTACAGTGTCGGGTTATGGTCCCATGGTTAGTGTCGTGAACTCTTGAGTCAGAGTTTCAAGAATTAATATCACAATTTGATTGATACCCATTTCTAACAATGAGCCACTAAGCCCCACAGAAAAAGTATGAAATTAAATATTTTTGTAAATAACAAAAACACAAATATTTCTCTTTTAACTTTAACAAGTATTTTCATCGAAAGGTGATTACAAAAATTAACTGGGAAAAAATATTATATTTAGAGATGGGTGATTATTTTATAATGATTTTTTTATTATTATTGAATAAAAAAAACCTTTAAAGTTCAGACAATGAATCCCAAAAACGATGGGCATTAATTGACCAAACTATTATAAAATTTTGAACAAAATAAGCACTTCTAATAAAGATAGCATTTTCTTGTCAGTAATTAATTAATAATATAAATATATATATATATATATATATATATATATATATATATATATATATATATATATATATATATATATATATATATATATATATATATATATATATATATATATATATATATATATATATATATATATATATATATATATATATATATATATATATATATATATATATATATATATATATATATATGTATATATATATATATATATATATATATATATATATATATATATATATATATATATATATATATATATATATTGTCCGCCTCCGTAGTGTAATGGTCAGCATGCTCGGCTACCGTTCTCGAGGTCCCTGGTTCGATTCCCAAGGGCGGTAAAATAAATAAAAGTGATTTTTTCACTGTTAAATTTATTCAATATTACCATGGACTGGTACCTGAGCGGAGGTCTGATCACCTTTCCTTCATGTGTAAACGATCAAGATAACACTGCGTTGATATGACACAGTGCCCTATGCACCATTGGGGTGCGGGCACCGTACTTACATATGCGGATGTATATGTAAGTAAGGTAATGCCCAAATTCTGCACGCGACCAGAATTCGTCTCCCAAAACCCCCAGACAAAAGAAATCTACAATGACCCCAATTACAATTATTAGAACTCAGCATGTTCATACAATGTTCAACATCGAAGATCCTCTTAACTATAAAAACAATATAAAGTTACCTTCCTTTCTTTGTAAAGCGTCTCATTATCGTTACAAAATAATATGGTATAGACATTTCAACACGGAGTAATTGAACAGTTACAGTTTGTAAGTAATTATTCAAATTGCAGGAACGCATAGTATTAAAAGGATTAAACTTTATGAACTTTCATACAAACACCTTTGTTCACAGATAATCTATTGTAACATACATTAAATGAAAGTCTCTGTGTAAAATAAATAAAACATACATAATTGGCACCAGTTTTGATAATTTCATTTGTGTGCAAACATACGGTGTACAAACACCGTATGTTTGTACACAGAAGAAAATTTTTAATTGGAATATACATTGAATACTTATGCATTACCCAATAAAATAATTTACTCATTTATATAATTGTACTCATTTATATAATTGCAACTAGGATAGCCTGAAACGACTAGTTGTGATCGGTAGCCTGGAGGGAAAGAGAGGGAGAGGAAGATCCCCACACGATGGACCGATCAAATTAAGGCAGCAGCAGGCACCTCAGTGGTTGGAGCGCTACGTGCAGCGCAGTCAAGGGATAACTGGAGAAGAGTCATTGCTTCTGCAAGGGTCACAGCCCTCAGCAATGAGGATTAAGACGGAGAAGAGAAGAAGATAATTTTAATTATTTTACACAGTTTACTTTTTGACATCTCAATATAGATGAAGAAGACTATGGAAGTCTGGGTAATCACGGGGCTTACGACCGTCATAGGCTGGTTTAAGTGATCTCTTTACACACGTGTAACATTCACCAACGCTACCCATGATTGACAGCCATATTCCAACCACACTTCCAAATTTTGTTCATATATGTTGAGATGTCAAAAAATAATATAAAAAATAACAACTATAATTGGAGATAATTCATATTTGTGAACATGTAATTGGACACATTCGAAATGGTTTACATTATACAGCCATTTAATAAATTAAAAATTAATAAGACGGAATACAAGATGTTATAAGATGTATCTATAATATCGCTCACTCCTTTCAACAACGTCACATATCAAAAATCGTCAATTTTCAGTTGTGCATGTTTTCGGAATGCCCGAAAAATGTACTTTATCCCAGCAAAAGCGGCATATTTTAAACTTAATATTTACCCGCCACAGGGCAGAAAGTGTTGTTTTTGCATTTTGAAGAAAATGTATTGTTTACTTTTTTTTTTAAATATGCAAAAATTTTTCAAATAGAGAAAAAACCTTCAGGTTTTAAAGATCTGTTACATAGTATAAAGTTCAATAAGTGGCTTGATATTTATTTTTAATACATTTTTTATATTTTTAAACTTCAAAAACGATCTCCTGAAAAATCAAGTTTGTATATATATGACGTTGTTGAAAGGAGTGAGCGATATATATGTATTCGTGTCGGGTTGTGGTCCCGTGGTTAGTTTCGCGGACTCTTCAGTCAGAGTTTCTCGGTTCGAACCTCTCTACTGGAATTTGATACCTATTTCTAATAATGAGCCGCTTTGGCTCACAGGAATAGTATGAAATGGAAATATTTTTGAAAATAATAAAAACACAAATATTTCTCTTTTAATTAAAAAAATACTAAAATTGTTTCTTTTTCAATTTTTAATTTAAATTTCATCGGTTTTCTTAAGAGCAGTACGATTTTACGAACACTTTTTTGTTTTTGTTTTTTTTTTTAACGTTTTCATCATGTAAGTCTTGTTCATTACTTTGTATGTTATGAAGGTTAATTAACTATGACCTTCATTGTTCTGTGCTCTAATGATTTATTAGTTGACAAACATTAATATGCATAGTAACCCTGTGATTTAAGTATGTAAATACCTTACTGACGTATCGGTATTAAATTGTTATGCACATATATGGTTATACAACAATTACTAGCCTCAGATGGAGACGATAATACAATATGTCATTTTTCCTATTATTAAGGTTGAACTTTGGAACAAGAATAAGGACTTGTTTCTTCTCAATGAGTATAGCAAAATAATATTATGAGTTAGACTTTTTTTGTTTACAAAATACATATTTAAATAATACAAAACAGTTGGTAAATATACAAAACATTTCAAATATAACGTTTCTACCTCTCTAATAAAGTAGATACTTGTGTTTAGAGAGGGAGTTCGTTTTACAAGTATTATTATTTTTTTAATAAACAAAGTAAATTAAAACAATAATAATAATAATAAAACCCTTATCCGCACCCCAATGGTGCATAGGGCACTGCGTCATATAAACGCAGTGTTATCTTGATCGTTTACACATGAAAGAAAGGTGATCAGCCCTCCGCTTCAGTTACCAGTCCAGGGTAATATTGAATAAATATGACAGTGAAAAAATCACTTATATATTTATTTTACCCCCCTTGGGAATCGAACCCGGGACCTCCAGAACGGTAGTCGAGCGTGCTGACCATTACACTACGGAGGCGGAATTAAAACAAGGTTAATTAAAAATAAACAAAGAATTTAAAATTAAAATAAATATTCCTTGGTCTAGGTAGGGGTAAGTTTTATATGTTTTTTGAATTTAGTTTAAAAGGTTTGATTTTTTTGTAGATTTTAAGTTTTCCGGAAGTATATTAAAGTTTTTTTTACCTACATACGTAAAATGATTTAAGAAGTGATAATGTTAAGAAGTTACTTATGTTTTCACAATATTTTCCTTTTTCTTAATCATTGTTCGCAAACCTAGGTTCCTCCAGTGATGAGTTCTCCTTAAAATATTAAAATTTCGACAAACACCTATGTTTAAAATTAAAATGTAACATTGTTTTAAAATTACTATAAATATTTTATTAAAACTTAATAATAATGCCTACCGGTTTCGAAGCTAACCGCTTCTTTATCAATACTGAATAATACTAAAACACTATCTACTAAACAAAATTCAAAATATTTTGACGGTTATGCAAAGGAGCTCGGTTAGATCTCAAGTGGCTATTTTTTGTTGTTGATTAGCAGTCACAGACAAAAGGGATCAGGGATGATGAGTGATTGAGACATTATAATTAAGTTATGATAAAAAAATATAGTGATTTTAAAACAAAGTTAAATTTTAATTATAAAATGGAAAATCACAAAGTAAATGCTTCAAATATAAATTTTATCTAGGTTTATATTCTCCATCAAGAAAAAAACGAAATTTTGGGTATTTAAAGGGCTTTCGACTTGTCATAGGCTGGTTTAATTAATCACTCCATACACGTGTTACATTCACCATTCTACCCATGAATATTCAAGTTTGAATACTCTATCGAGCAGTTTGGTTGTCAGTAATGGGTAGATTAGTGAATATAACACGTAAATAAAGTGATCACCAGCCTATGACTGATTGTAAACCTTGTAAATACCTAGATTTCCTTTTTTATTCCTCATCTTTGTTGAGATGTCAATACTTTTTACACTCTTATTCTCTTAAAACTGTCAATAAATGTGTTAAAATGTATGGACACCTGTTTTAAGTTATATTTAGTATTCAACTATATTATTATGTGGTCTGTACCGGTAACGCATTGCTGTGATTTAATATGGTTCAATGGAAAATAAAGGTTTCTTCGTCATTGTTCAGATGCCAAAACATAAAAATAACACCCAAGATGAGAAAACCCAGATTTGTGAAAAAGTATTTGGAGGCACTTACAATCTTGTGAATTTAAATTATTAGATACAACAAAAAATGACAGTAATGGATTGAAAGTTTTTTTAGAGGTTTGATTTTTAAGTAAATGTCCGCCTCCGTAGTGTAATGGTCAGCACGCTCGGCTACCGTTCTGGAGGTCCCGGGTTCGATTCTCAAGGGGGGTAAAAATAAATATAAGTGATTTTTTCACTGTAATATTTATTCAATATTACCATGGACTGGTACCTGAAGCGGAGGGCTGATCACCTTTCCTTCATGTGTAAAAAAAACGATCATGATAACACTGTGTTTATAAGACACAGTGCCCTATGCACCATTGGGGTGCGGATAAGGGTTTTATTATTTATTATTATTATTGATTTTTAAACTGGCAACATTGTTTCTGCAGACTGTCAATTTGACAGTAGCAGTTGATTTGTAGTCGGTACGTATTGCCATTTTACCATGAAAAGACTGAATGATAATTATGCAGGTCGTAGGTTCGGTGAATGTGCCGAAAACAATATTCAGCTTGATCCTCTTTTTCATCGCAAAATTTTGTTCACCGATGTGGCAAATTTTTGGTTAAATGGCAATATTAATAAGCAGAATTACCAAATTTGGAGTGCAGAAAACCCAAAAACCTTTATTGGGATGCCCTTACATCCATGAAAAGTCACTGTTTGGTGTGCTTTATGGGCAGGTGGAATCATCGGCCTATATTTTTTTTGAGAATGTTACAATCAATGGAGAGTGCTATAGAACCATGATTGTTGACTTCTTCGTACCTCAGTTGAATGGCATTAATGTGATAGAAATGTGGTTTCAACAAGATGGCGCAACATGCCACACGGCAGGTGTCAACATCCATTTATTTCAGAAAGTTTGAATTTGTATACCTCTAAAAAAACACCCTATTTTTCATCGAATTTAAACAATTCGCTCACTCCTTTCAAGAACGTCATAAATCAAAAAACTTGATTTTTCAGGAGAACGTTTTTAAAGATTAAAAATAAAACACAATGTATTAAAAATAAATATCAAGCCACTTCTTGAAGTTTTTACTTTGCAACAGATCTTTTTAGGTAAAACCTGAAGGTTTTTTCTCCATTTGAAAAATATTTAGTATATTTAAAAAAAATAATTAAACAATACCTTTTATTAAAAATGCTAAAACAACATTTTTTGCCCTGTAGCGGGTAAATATTAAGCTAAAAATATGCCTCTTTTGTTGGGATATAGTACATTTTTTGGGCATTCTGAAAACATGCACAACTGAAAATTGACAATTTTCGATTTATGACGTTCTTGAAAGGAGTGAGCGAATTGCGCACAATAAATTTAAATGAAAATAAAATCTAAACTCATTGTATTCTTCTGTCCAAAGTGTGAAATAAAAGTATTATCGACCACAAAGTCCAAAGCGATGAAAATAATATCAAGCAGTATAAACGTCGTTTGGAAAATAAATAAGTATGTAATAAAATCGTAAAATATTCATCATTACGACCACTTTTGAATACCAACCTGAGCAATATTATGTAAATTGGGCCAAAAATAAATGAAATCGCATATGAGCAGTATTTTTCAGAAAACTCGTATCTGTGTTCATTTTTATTGTACCAAGAAAAAAATCTATAAAATCGGAGAAGCAAAGAATCTAAATAATCTATGATATGTAATAATTTAGAAAATTCTTATTTTATAATAATTACAAAGTGAAAAAACCACCTTCGTAGTGTAATAGTCAGCACGCTCGGCTAACGTTCTAGAGGTCCTGGGTTCGATTTCCAGGGGGGGGTAAAAATAAATTTAAGTGTTTGTTTCACTTAAATAATAATTCAATACTACCCTAGACTGGTACCTGATCACTTTTCCTTCATGTGTTAAGAGTTTATGTGTTTTTAAATAATCCACATAAGCTCTTAGCACTTACTTTGTTTCTAGTTTTTATTGTCAGTCTTCGTAGTGTTATGGTCAGCATGCTCGGCTACCGTACTGGAGGTCATGGGTTCGATTCCCGGGAGGGGGGAGGGTCCAATAAATATAAGAGATTTTTTCACTGTAATATCTATTCAATGGTACCTGAAGCGTAGGACTGATTACCTTTTCTTCATGTGTAAACGATCAAGGTTTAACTGCATTTATATGATGCAGTGCCCTATGCACCATCGGGTGCGGATGAGCGTTGGAAGAAGGTGTTTTTTTTTATATTTATAAATATAAGGTACAACTCACCGAAGATATCCGTCTGCCACTTGGCAGCTGTCAGGAAGAGGTACGCCCCGTACACGGCCGCCAGATGGAGGTACGCGAACAGGATGATGTTCCTCCATACGAGCTTGGGCTTCCTGTTGTCCGCCCTGCAATGGTTGCCCACCCCCTTCGTGGAGGTGTTCTCGACAGCCTCCCCATCCGTCTCGAACAAGATACCTGTCACTGGGTCCGATGAATTTGGTGGCATCTTAGCTTATCTGAAAGAGAAGAGAATGTTCAAAGATACTGCTATTCTTATTCTCCTCTTAGTCTTCATTATTTTAATTTTTTTTATATTTTTTATAATTATTTTTTAAGTATTACATTTAATACAAACTATTTTTAAACTTAATCTTCATCATATAGAAAAAGTGACCAAGTGCATTTTTTTTTATAAAAACGTGATCATTGCCTGTTTTATGTCTTACTAGCTTAATATTACCCTGAAAAAATACAAAAGGATTTTAAACATGGAAGTATAACATATTGACTTCTGAAAATGACTAACCGCATTGATGTTTATTTTCTTGCCAAGCAAAAGTCACTTAAATGGCCCTCCTGAACATTTTACGTTTTTAACAAAACCAACTGACGTTGGTCACTTTCTCCTGTACGACTACGATATATTCATATTCTTACAGTAAACAAAACATTTATTTTGTGTTTTAATTTTTAAATCAAAATATATTTTTTGTGTCTACTAAGTTCTATTTTATTTTTAATAACACATGAAAATTAATATTGTTTTGCCTAGTTATGGCATTTTCAAACGAATGTGAAGATTAAATGGACTGGCGGTCCTTATGTAGTTATACATTTCCAGGTACCTAAGTAATAGTTTTAACATGTGCAGTAATAATTTATGGGAGACAACAATGGTTAATGGGAAATGTAGGTGCGTACACATGTATTTATTTTCAGGGAAAGTAAGAATCTTAATTAAGTGAATTAAATTATAATTCTTGATTGATATAATATATTTAATCCATTGATTCTATTGTTTTGTATTGTATCCATATATTATTTTAAGGGATCAACCTTATTCATTTATTATTTTCTATATAATATAAAATGATAAAATAAAATGAATATGATAAAAATCCTTGTTCTTGTATACAAGGATTTATTATTTAAGGCAAGGATAATTTTCTTAGGTAACTAATATTTATTTTTTCAATTAAAGATAAATATTTGTTTTTTTTTTATTATTTACAAAATTACTTTAATTTCAAACTATTACTTTAAGCATAAGCGGCTCATTATTAGAAATAAATACCTAATTGTGGTAGAGTGGCTTCGAACCGAGAAACTCTGACTCAAGAGTCGGCGACACTAACCACGGGACCACAGCCCGATACAAAAATAAAATTTAGACATAAAAAAAAGTATCTTTGACCTGTGACCGTGAAATGTTAAATCGTATTAATTTTAAGACACTAACATTACACATACTTTGAAAAAAAATTAATTGTGTCCAAATACTTGTTTATAAACCTGGATTATCAACGGGTCAAATTAAAAGCTTAAGTAATAAAAAATGAAAATGATATTTTCTGGCGTTTCTCATGTGTGTGATTATAATCCAGGATTCGGACCTCACATACTAATACAAAAATTTCTGCTAAATAAAAAGCGTATTTTCATCTCACCAATAGATGTCTCTAGTGAAGTTCTAATGATTCAAGAAAAACGTTTCGAAATTGGTTCATATATACTTATAGAACTTCCAAGAATTTAAGTAGAGCGAGTGTTTTTGCCTAGAATTTTCACTCATGAATTACACGAAATTATAGTAACTTTAAACATAAAGAGTAAATCCACTCACAAGTAGGCATAGGCTATGAAACTTATAAAGTTGAAGCCTGAATAGGGACATGATAAACGGTGTTGCATAAGCCGTAGCTAGATTTCAGAGTCACTAGGACGTTAGGTAAAAAAAAAAGAATTTAAGTGGTGCGGTTGTCAATAATGGGTAGAATTGGTAAATGTTACACGTGTGTAGAGTGATCACTTAAACCAGCCTATGACGGTCGTCAACCCTGTAAATGCCCAGACTTCCACATTCTTCTTCAATGTCATGAGATTAAAAATAATAATTAAATCAATAATAAATGGATTGAAAATGAAAACAAAATTTATTTAAAGCCTACCAGAGATAATCGTTTCACTTTATAGACCACTACACAACTCAACATTTTGTCAGAAACTGAATATTGACCTCAATTACAAATCAATTACCAATCATTTGAAACTCATGCACAAACGCAGGTAAAAGTCCAATCCATTTTATATTTTTTTATGACAAAAAAGAGTATGACGATTTTTAGTAAAAATGAAATGTTAGTTTTATGATGATCATAAATCTTTTAAAGTTAACACTCTCCTTATCATTCATCGTTCACTTTGTTTAACCTGATGATGGAATAATTATTCCAAAACCGGTAGATACAAAGTAGTGTTTTTTAAAGTGATATTTCAAGTAAACGATGAATGCTAAGAAGAGTGTTATATTATCAAACCACAAAGTTAACAATGCTTTTAAAATACAAAATATCTTATGAAGCTATTTGCCGATTGCTTTGAAATTTTTACACAATGTAGCCAAGTAGGCGCGTAATTTATCATGTCTTTTTTTTATTTTAAATACCAATGTTTTTAATATCTTAAATATGTAAAATCTATTCACCGATTGTGAGGAGAATGGAACCATCCAGACTTCCCTACATTACACAGCATGGCCAACCCCAAGGTAGACGAATTCCAAAGAGACCACAAAGAGAGGAAGGGCTAGTAGGAATCGAAAGCGCAAGAGGCTAATCCCTCTTAAAAATAGACCACAAGGCCTACACCGAGAGGAAGAAAAAGAAGAAAACAATTTTAAAAGAGATATTTTATTTTATTCGTATCACTTCTAACTGCGTGTATTAAAGTGTCAGGTTGTATTCCCGTGGTTAGTGTCGCGGACTCTAGAGTCATAGTTACCCAGTTCGAACCCACTATACCACAATTTGACGCCTATTTCTTAATAATGAGCCGCTTAGGCTTACAGAAATAGTATGAAACTGAAGTATTTTTGTAAATAATAAAAATACAAAAATACAAATATTTCTTTATATTTGAAGCACTAACTCCGTGATTTTCCATTCAATAATTAAAATTTAACTTCGTTTTAAAAACACTATAAATATTTTATTATAGCTTAGTTGTAATGTCTACAATTAAGTTATAATAAAATATTTGTAGTCATTTTAAACATAGTTACATTTTAACAATACAAATATTTCTCTTTAAAAAAAATGCAAATGATAATGTTTAGAGCGAAGTTGTATTTTATGGAAATTAAAACATTGGCAATATTCCTCACATATCGATTCACATATAACCTTGTTATGAGAAAAGTGATGAAAAATTTGACGATTTAAAGTTTAATTGTAAATTTGATAATGCCCTTGGATCTTGAAACTGCCGTCACAATCATTGCTATTAAAAAGATATACGATTTTTTTTAAATTTATAAATAATAAAATTAATTTTTCTCTTGGAAATTTCAAATTTAACCTTAATAAGATTTTGGTCAAGGTTTATTAAACTTACTGAGAATTAACATCATTATTTAATATTCGTCATATTGGTTACATATGTATAGATTAAAAAAACTACTTTAGAAATGAAATAATTGTAGACCCAAATAACGTTTTATGTTATTAAAATGTTTTTTTTTAGATCGATCCATCGTATTAAATTAATCGCGATTTTGACCCACTGAATTTTTTCATATTATGTATTTCTCCTTGAAGTTTCTTTTGGAGCAAAACTTTTTTAGGTCATAGTTAAAAAAATATCTTTGAAGCCCGATTTTCAAATTCTACATGAAAAAAAATATGTTGTCTGCGCAGACTTTCCAGCGTTAACATAATTATATACTGTATTTTGTTAATTGATAATAACAATAATATAAAAGTAAATGCTTGAAAGTCGAATGAATATTTTTTATATGGAAGTCTATATTGAATTGTTGGGTAATATGTATATCAAAAATTAAACACGTTTGTTTGCATATATAAATGATAATATATGACGCACTTCGTCTTATAAAGACATTATCATTATATATCGGGTTGTGATCCCGTGGTTGTGGTGTCGCGGACTCTTAAGTCAGAGTTTCTCGGTTCGAACCCACTCTACTACAATTTGATACCTATTTCTAATAATGAGCCGCTTAGGCTCACAGAAATAGTATGAAATTAAAATATTTGTGTGAATAATAAAAACACATATATTTCTTTGAGCGTGATAATGTCTTTATAAGACGAAACGCGTCACATATTATCATATATGTACATATATGTGAGTAAAAGTAGAACTCAATCCAATATATAATATAAAACCCTTATCCGCACCCCAATGGTGCATAGGGCACTGTGTCATATAAACGCAGTGTTATCTTGATCGTTAACACATGAAGGAAAGGTGATCAGCCCTCCGCTTCAGTCCATGGTAATATTGAATAAATATTACAGTGAAAAAATCACTTATATTTATTTTACCCCCCTTGGGAATCGAACCCGGGACCTCCAGAACGGTAGCCGAGCTTGCTGACCATTACACTACGGAGGCGGACAAAAATCCAATAACCGTTATTATATATATTTTGTCGTTGTTGAAAATTCGTCATATTTTTGTTATATCACGAAAAACTCTTTAATTGATGAAGCGAAGTACATATGTAGATCTAATTTAATGATAATGATTTAAAATAATTAAATAAATATGACAAGTAGAAAAGGGTGAGTAAATTAGCTATGAGACAAATCTTGATTGATATAAAATAATAAATCCTTTGAGTCAATTTATTGTTTCTTAGGATTATTATTTGAATTATTATTTCATTCAATTATTATTCTTTATTCATATTTCCTATTATTTGTAAGATAGGTAACGCTATATTCACAACATTTGGAGTGTGTCCAAATAATTATTTTTTTCCATATAGGATTCTGCATATTCTATTATAACATTTTTTAAATCTCAAACATAGATGAAGAAAAATACGAAAGTCTGTATATGTACAGGACTTATGAACTATCTATCATACATAGGCGGGAAAACCAGCTGGTGAAAAAGTCCTGTAAATACCCAGGCTTCTATGTTCTTCTTCATCTATGTTGAGATGTCAAAGAAATTAAGAATATGCTATAAATCCTTGTATTTAAAAGAAAAATTTTTAGACAACTAGTAAATGTTTTTATAAAATAATATTTAAAGAGACGAAGGTATTATAAAATTCAATTAATAATAATAATAATAAAACCCTTACCACACCCAATGGTGCATAGGGCACTGTTTCATATAAACGCAGTGTTATCTCGATCGATTACACATGAATAAAAGGTGATCAGCCCTCTACTTCAGGTACCAGTCCAGTGTAATATTGAATAAATATTATAGTGAAAAAATCACTTTTATTTATTAAACCCCCCTGGAAATCGAACCCGGGACCTCCAGAACGGTAGCCGAGCATGCTGACCATTACACTACGGAGGCGGACAAAATTCAATCATAATTATAAAATTCAATTATAAAACAATTTTTTTAAAACCAATTTTTTACTGGTGCGAATTTGTTTCAATAGTTTGCATTATTCTGATATGCAATTATCGAAGTTAAGTAGAGGTACTCTTTTGTAAAAGTTTCTTCGATTCTTTATTTTAATCGTTCTATTAAGTACTATTACATAGTTTCAAGGTCTTCAATGTCACAAAGAACGTGTGTATGTTAGCTAAGTTCACACATATTTAACAAATGCATTATATGTGATAATTAAAACGTATCACACAAAGTACTGTGCACACACACAAACGAGTATCTTTATACAAAATTGACACACAATTACGTCATAAATTAACAAAGGATAAAAAAGGATGTTTTATCGTTCACTCCTTTCAACAACGTCATATATCAAAAAACATGATTTATCAGGAGATCGTTTTTGAAGTTTAAAAATAAAATGAAATTAATTAAAAATAAATATCAAGCCACTTTTTACTGCGCAACAGATCTTTTTAGGTAAAACCTTTTTTTTTCTCCAATCGAAAAATGTTTAGCGTATTTAAAAAAATAATTCAAAAATACCTTTTCTTCAAATTCTAAAAAAATACAATTAATTCTCGATGCTTTATCGACCTCTAATTTAATTCTCAAGGCTTTAGAGACGTCACTTTTATTTCTCAGAACTCTTATTTTTAAACATTTTAAACCCAATAATATAATAATTGCTTATATGGTTGACATTATACACAATTATAAGTTATAATGAAATATTCATGGTGATTTTAAGACTAAGTTACATTTAAATTAAAAAATAGAAAATCACAAAGTTTGTCCTTCAAATATAAATTGTATTTTAAAACTCCTTTGTTTATAATTAAAATTCATATTAAACATTGAAGAATTCAAATAATGAATTGAATTTTAATTTTAATTTTAAATTTCGTCCGCCTCCGTAGTGTAATGGTCAGCACGCTCGGCTACCGTTCTAGAGGTCCTGGGTTCGATTCCCAGGGGGGGTAAAATAAATATAAGTGATTTTTTCACTGTAATATTTATTTAATATTACCCTGGACTGGTACCTGAAGCGGAGGGCTGATCACCTTTCCTTCATGTGTAAACGATCAAGATAACACTGCGTTTATACGAAGCAGTGCCCTATGCACCCTTTGATGCGGATAAGGGTTTTATTATTATTATTATTTTAAAACCCCTTTGTTTATAATTAAAATTGATATTAAATATTGAAGAATTCCAATAATAAATTATAATTAAAATGCTTACCTGTTTTATAAAGAAAATCACAAGCAAATAGATTATAATTCTTATCAGCTCGCCTTTTATAAATGTATTCTCAGTAAAAAAAAGTTCACTTTAGTTATTCACATAAACAATCACTTAATTTATTTCACTTACAGATAACAAATCTTTGCCCTCTTAAAACCAATGCACAAGTGATGAAAAATGTATGAGTACTTTGGAATATAAGTCTCGGTAAAAAAACTACGAAAAATATAAACAGAAAATAATTTTTTTAAACGCAGCGGTCTTTACAATTTTAAGAGTTTAAAAAACCAGTTATACAGTATAATAGAGTACAACTATTACTCATTTAGTAGTAATGGATTTTAAAAGTGCTTTCAGTAATGTTTTATAAAGGTTGTATGTAACATAATGCACCGTAGGTATGTAGATCGCTGGTTCCCGAACTTTTTACGTCGAGCGCCTTATGGATATAACTATAACACTGGCTAACAAAATTAAGAAAAAAAATTGTTGCTGGAAATTCATCAACAAATTTTAAATATTTTTTATGCGCTGATTTAAAAAACGCCACCAGATGTAGTTTTTGAGATACAGGTCAATTGATGTTTATCATTATTATTTTATTATAAAGGAATAACCCGCAAAGTCTCTATTATATGTTATGATACTAGCCAAAAATAAAGAAGTTAATGTATCTTTTACGGCTGAAATAGAAATTTCCTACTCAAAATTAGAATCTGATTAGCCAAATAGTAAAAAATCTGTTGGTCTGAGTAATTAAAAATCTCATTATTCATCGTTCACTTGTAATACTCTTAAAAACTCGTGTTATACTACTTAAAACCCTTACTTCATGACCACTGATTGTGAAATAACCATTCCATCATCAGGTCAAATGTAGAATTATTTAAGGTTATGATAATTGTTAGTGCTCCCATCCCTAGTGAATCTTTATAAATTTAGCCTTTTCTCGTGGAGTAGTGTTTTTAACAATATAATGATCATTTATTATTAAGGAACTGGATTATTCACCCTACGTATAGGCCAATATTATTATTACACAAGTGTATAAAGTTATCGATTAGCCAGCCAAATGCCAGGTCGTAAGCCCTGCGATGCTCACTCTACTATCACTTTTCATATACTCGTAAAAAGATCGATAAAGTTTCATATAAAGTTGAAACAAGTTTATTTTAACTTTTTAGTTACTCTCATAAGACGATGTATTGAATCATTGATTCAAGATATATTTTTAAGGAAAAATATTTACAAGATATTTTTAGTACCTATGTCTAAAATTCTGGGTTTGAACACCCTAAAAAATATCGTATGTATGTATATAAGTAACTTATAGAAAATTTAAAGAGAATAAAAATATCAGGTATTTCCAAGCATTCGAAATAATTCGATAATATCTCATCCATTCCCATGCTTTTTTCTTCTCATTTTCATTACAATCTCATAAATGTAAGTAAATAAGTTATTTGAACTCCAAATAATATGTATGATCCAAATTATAATAGTAAATATAATTTAGTTGTAACAAATGGTTTGACAAGAAAAAATTATAACTTTTTTATGAAATGGAGTAAATGCAACAGTAATCTAAAATTTTTCTGACATATGGCGTTTGCAAATATAGCTATGTATAAGAAAGCTGTTTAATTATTAAGCCTCCGTAGTGTAATGGTCAGCACGCTCGGCTACCGTTCTAGAGGTCCCGGGTTCGATTCCCAAGGGGGGTAAAATAAATATAAGTGATTTTTTCACTGTAATATTTATTCAATATTACCCTAGACTTCTAATATTTATTCAATATTACCCTTACTTCCTTCATGTGTAAAAAAACGATCAAGATAACACTGCGTTAATATGACGCAGTGCCCTATGCACCTATGATAAGGGTTTTATTATATATATTATTAATTATTACTTTCGTTAAGAGGTGTTGGGCCAAAAAAGTTTGGAAATCCGTGTGTTGGATAAATGAAACTGTGATAGTGTGTGAGCCCTAGATCACGTCAATGCATCTGTACTGTATTTAGTTTAAACCGATCCTAATGCATGGAAGTGAAGCATGGAGTTGGCAAAAGAAGGATGTAAGTAGACTACATATGATAAATGCTCTAATAGTGAAATGAGGAAAAGATCCATGGCTGAAATAAGCATTATCGATCAAATTAAGAGAGATTTATTGAGATGGTTTAGGCTTGTAACAGGTAAAGGGGAAGAAATAAAAGTAAAATAAACTTATGAAGAAGATGATTGGAGGATCATAATAATATGTGTTTTATCCGTAGTACAAAATTAAATTCTTAGATTTTCATTTTTTATTTTATGAAAGTGTAGCATGCTGTTGAAATGCGATCTTTCAGATAAACGCGTGGCAAAAGAATGTACGATAGATGTTCGAATGGTGACATAAGGAAAGATTACAAGCAACATTTTGAGTGTGTCCAAATACTTGTCTACAAATCTGGATTATCTCTAATTATAGGAGTTTTTTCAAATTATTTTTTGACATCTCAACATACATAAAGAAGAGCTGATCACTTGAATTAGCGTATGACGGTCGTAAGCCGCGTAAATACCCAGACTTCCATATTCTTCTTCGTGTTTGTCGAGATGTCAAAAAATTATAAAACATATTACAAGGCAGAGATAAGCATTATCATTAATTATTATTTATAAGCAAATTTGAGATGGTTTAGGTATGTGGAACGAATGATTGAAGAAAGAATTATATATAAATATTACAAACTTTTAAGGTGAATTTAGTCACAAATTGAAGCGATGGAAGGCCGAGGAACGTTTTGCATGATCAAGTATTTAAAAAACTTGAAAGCGGTAAGATCAGGAGTCGGAATAATCGGTGGGTATTTAAAAGAAGATGCACGAATGTGGAAGAGGCGAAGATGGTTTGTAAAGACAGATTGGTGTGGCATTCTATTCTCTCTGCTTGCCCCTGCGGTAAGCTGCGTGTTGGTTAGTAAATGAGAAAACATGTTTTAATAAGAAAGTATTCTGGGAAAAGATTTTATTTTATTATTATTTGTGCCAGCAAAAAACTGTTGTTGCAGCCGAGTTTTATGAAGGATACTAAATTTTAAGGTTATAAATATGTTTTATAAACGAATTATAAAGTACGTCAGTGATATTAGATCTGTATTGATGAAAAAATAATAAATAAATGTTTTTTGGTAATATAATATATGCGCTTACATCTCTAAATTGCGCACACATTTTTTTCATAATTTTTTGGTTACTAGTTATGTTAATAATCACCTAATAATACACTCTATCAAAATGTTTTATTCAAATTATTCATCTGTAGTTTATTAATTTGGAATAGTATTTGTGTCGCTTACTTTCGAAATCCGCCAGATCCATGTAAGTCGATTTTTCAAAAAATGCAAAATTTTCCGGGTAACATTTATGTTTCAAAGAGACATCTTATAATATGAGACACAAACCGAAATTGAAGTCATCTTAATTTTTGACCCATCCCCGCTCTCTGATTGGCCGATATGGGTCAGAAGGCAAGTTTCATAAATATAGCGGAATTTGAAATACAATGCTGTTTTTAAGTATTTTAGCAGGGTTTTGAAGCATATAAATATTTAAACAATAAAACCCACAATTGGCATTCCGAAAGAGTAGTTATTTTAAATATTATAAAATTGGATCTGGCGGGTTTTGAAAGTAGGCGACACATTTATTCCCGTCAATGAAATGCCGTATTCCCATATTTCTGAGTGCATTTTTTAACAGGACTGCACCGTGTCACAAAGCATAAAATATTATTTTGTCTGATGCTGTGGTTTATAATGTTTTTTAAAAAATTCTTTAAAAATATAACACTTTTAAAATAAGTTTTTGGTTAAATAATTTGGTGAAGTACTAAAAATAAAATAATCTGGTCGTTGTTCCCGAAGCGTCATGTGGCGCTTTACGATAGTGGTCTCGAAAGTGGGATGCTAATTCCATGATCACACCGTATTTCTCTATAACCAGTTCCCAGTTTAAATATGAAAAACACTAATTTGAAATGGGATTAGTTAAAAATGACAGTCAACGTAACAGGATTAGAGTCCTGAAAATCTGGATTTAGACTACCAAAGATTTAGACTACCACCTTCTCTCTCCCATCGACTATAGGACAAAAATTGTTGTATTTAATTAATGTAATTTTGAAAGTTTATTAACGACTGATCTTTTTTACAAGTGATTTAAAGGAATTTTTCTAATTAAAAATACAAATAAACATTTGATTTTTAATTTGAGTAACGATGTCCGCATCAACTTTATAAAATTTCATTCATGAAGACTTGTAAGGTTGACTTAAGACTCAATTAACATGGTTGAAAGTAAGCACGACTTGTTTCGGTAGAGCATTCCTTCCATTAATTGATTATAAAGGTTTTATGTAAAATATGTTGATGTTTTTCAAAGGTTTAATTGAGGAAATTATTTTTATGAAATAAATTATGAATTTTTACAAAAAAACACAAGCTTTGGTTTTAAAAAAAATGGTACTCTTTTTCCCATTGGTTTTGACGAATAACTTGTCTTATTCAAGGATGTGTAGAAACTGCAAATGTGCGTTTTAATAAATAAATAAATATAATTTAAATAATAAATTAAATTCAGAAAAAAATTATGGTTCACAAATATTTCTTGGTTCATTGATTCTCTAAAACTTGTTTTATAAATAAATATTGATACTCTAATACTGTTTGATTCTCAGAATGAACTTTTTTAAAGTCAATATAGTACATTGGCTAACATGATTATTTATATAGTGAAGGAGAATTTTTTTTGTTTATTCTCCTCGTAGCACGTCTTGTGAATATTTTTAATGGGTTAATATTAAAATATCAAAATGAGAAAAACACATTCAAAGCAAAGTTACTAGTTAGTACTTGTTTTGAATATAAATAATAAAAGAGAAAGAGAAATGGAAAATCTTTTGTTGTGTAAAATGACATTTTTGTCTTTGATAACCGATTTTTGTGTTTTCACTTATTGATAGGAACATGACTCTGAGAATCCATGGCAATCCATGAAAAGATCCATGCTCGGTTGATGACAATCCTTGATGGACAAAATAAAAAATGAAGAAAGTAGGAAAAGAAACAAAAAAAGAGGATATCATGGATCGTGTGGCAAAACTCAAATGGCAATGGGCAGGACATATTGCAAACAAGACCCCATAAGATGGACTCCAAAAAATTTACGATGGTGACCTTGGAAGAACAAAAGAGGTGTCGGAAAACCCTAAAAGAGATGGTCCGACTACATAGTCGCTATGGAGGGTAAAAACAGGCTGAAGGCAGCAACCAACCGGAGGAAATAGAAAGAAAGGGAAGAGGCCTATATCCAGCAGTGGAGGACAGAGGGTCATGAAGAAGAAGAAGAAGGTTATTGGGCATTTTCCATTGTGTATTCAAAAGTGCCCAACGATGTATGATAAAATAAAAACTTGGTATGATCAAATACTTGAAAGTGGTCAGGTCAGGAGTCGGGTATAAATAATCGGCGGGTATGTGTGAGGAGATGCACGAATCTAGAAGAAGCAAAGATTTTTTGCAAAGACAGAATAGTGACGCGTTTTATTCTCTCTGCTTACCCCTTCTAAAAGCGGCGAGATGGCTAGCTAGTAATTTTTTTCATATGTAATATATACAAATGGTCATACGCAGGCCTTATGTATTTTTTATTCATGACATTGAAGTGCATAAAGTGGCCAAAGTTTCGTACATAATGTTAGTACATAAAATTAGCACAATTTGATACGAATCTCTTGGGAAGAAAGATTTTTTCAGTACTCAGTGACAATCGAACTTGCAAAGTGTGATAAAGGATACCAAGATCTCATCGAAACGCCAGAAGGATATAAAAATATTTTGATACCGGTAACATAATCTCGAATATTATTTTGTTTTTAATATATATTTATAAGTAAATTCAAAAGTTTTAAATAGAAATATTAAAAATATTTTGAGTGTGTCCAAATACTTGTTCAAAAAATTTGGATTATCTCCAATTACAGGAGTTATTTTCATATCATTTTTTGACATCTCATCAAAGATGAAGAAGAATATGGAAGTCTATACAATAGTCTATTTAGAATTGGTGAATGTTACGTGTGTAAAGTGATCACTTAAACCAGCCTATGATGGTCGTCAGCCCCGTAAATGCCCAGAGTTCCATATTCTTCTTCATCTTTGATGAGATTTAAAAAAATAATAAAGAAATATTAAATCTGTGCTTACGTGGTACTCAAAATTTGTATGTGAAAATATGAAATGCTATTTTTAAATACAATTTATTTATTTTATCATCAATTCATTCGGCGGTCACATTGTAATAATGATTATATGACAATGACAAAAGCCTCCTTCTATTTTTTTCATTTAAGTGAAATATTTGTGTTTTAATTATTTACACAAATATTTAAATTTCAAACTTTTTCTGTGAGCCTAAGCGGCTCATTATGAGAAATATATATTTTCCATGTTCTTACTGATAAAAATATATTAATTAGAAATAACTTCTACTATCTCTTCACCCTTCAACGTCGCAAGAACATAATTCAAATAAATCTACTTAGCTTCACATTTGGTGTTAGAAAAGAATGCAGTATGTATCGAAATACGTGTCATATAGATTTTAATGAGAAGTAGTATTTACCAAGTGAAATTTTAATTTATCATTGATTTATGAATGAGTATTTACAACATTCGAATATTGACTAAATAGTTGTCCATCATAGGTAGATTGATACGGTATGATATGATGTTATACGGGTTACAATTGTTAGCTGTAACCAGCCAAGGACAGTTGATAATCCCAACGTCGTAATGTCAATAAAAATCAAGAAATTGATTTTAATTCTTTGATTTAATTCACCGATTCCGTTGATTTTTTAAAAATCAATTTATTTCTTATTTTATTATTACAAAACATCGTCATAATAGATCAATAGGGGTTGAAGTTATATTCTCTTATATTTTAAACTTTAAAAACTATATACAGGGTTAACTGATGTGTTTCCGGCAATGATAACTTGATGTGTTTCCGGTAGGACGAGGGGTTCGCAAGAAATTCAACTAAGACAATGTATGGCCGAATGTTAATAGTTTATGAGATATTTGGAATTTAGCAATTTCATGAAAAATACCCATTTTTGGGCGTTAGTGACAGAAAAAAAAATGGCTTATTGAATGCCATATTTTTTTTTATGTGTAGGTGATCTAATAAAAAAGCCTAATACGTAAAAATATAATACCAAAAAACAGTTATGGTTGGATTACTATGACTAATAGTGTTTTTCATTTTATGAATATTTGATAATAATATTGTTATTTTCCAAAAAATTACTATGATATCAAACGTACAAATTGCTTAAAAATATTCTGGTTTTATAAGCTTTCCAAAAAGGTATAAAAACATTTACTTTTATTTGAAAAAATCATTAAAAACTAATTTTAACTACTACAGAGTGTCTGGCTTTTTCCAACACTTTCTTTGAATTGTTACGCTTTTGTTAAGTGAACAATTTGTCATTAGGAACACCCATCCATACATTGGCAGAAAACCTGCGTTGAGAAGCAGTTATAGCGCATTTTTTTAACACAGTGAAACGCGTATTAAATGATTTTTTTTTGTAAAATGCAATAAATTTATAAAATCCACTCAAATTAACTTTTTCAACACTTAACAACTTAATTTTTGTCGAATGGAAACGAGTAGAAATCGTATCATTTAGTCACGTTATTCAAGATGTAAAAGTACCTAGCATTTTATTTATCACACAAGTATAGCATAATGCGTTCTGGGCAGACCACAAAAAAGACGAATTTCTTGTAAACATTAAATAACCATTTATTGTTTCGGCATTAACTTTGTGGTAAGACATGACGAACCCCTTCCCCTTACTTTCCCCTCTCCTTATTTATAGAACATTTTTATATTTTATATTTTAGTTATTATACAGACCTGAATTATGGAAGTTTAACTTCTGAAACATGTAGTCTATAATAAAACATTAGTGGTAAAAAACAAGTGTTTTCTTTAATCATTGTAAAATAACCAATTTATGTTTGAGAAAATTTATAAATTTGTATTCTATGGTGAATTCATTAAACATGAAATATTTTAAAGATTCAAGATATTTGCGACTAGCCTTCGTTTTTTAATTTAAAAATCCTCGCAAAAATATTTACACAGCGTTTATCATATTATTTTTTAAATCACTTTAACAAGTATCATTTCTTGTTTGCCTACAAATCCATTATTAACCATACCTTTACAATATTTATAGCTACGATATGTTATCGAGGTGTTAATTATTTAAACTGATATTTTTCGTAACAATTCGTAACAAGATTTTGTCTACATATTTATCTCAACTGCGTAGTTAAACTTTTATCTTTCGTAAAGAATACCACCCGAGGGCTAAAGTCTAAATAACCTTGACAAGATTTTGGTCAAAAAACGTGTGTTAATTAAAAATATATATATTTCATCAATGATGAAGAATATTATTTATTGATTCGGCATTAACTTTGTGGAATGACATAATTATTTTAATTAAATTAAACACTTGAATAATGCACTGAATTGAGTTTTATTTTTATTTACGAATAGTTGATATTAAAACTAAAACTCATTTCAGTGGATTATTCAAGTGTTTAATTTAATTAAAATAATGATGAAGAAGTTTATTGAGATTGGAAAAAAAATGTTCGAGTATCGTAGAGTCTCGATTATCCGACCTAAACCATCCGCGGCTAAGTCGGATAAACGAAATGGTCGGATAACACGGAAAATGATAAAAACGATATCGAAAATGTGTTAATTTTATTTGCACATCGAAAACTTTTCAAATATATATGTACATGAAACATAACTAAATGTAACGAGCTAAATATCAATATGAACTTACGTCATAGTAAAAAAACATGTTTTACAGTAGGTACATACTCACATTCAATGCAGTGAACTATAATACGAAACTAAATTTTAGCTTGAATAAAAAGTCCCCGGTAGGTCGGATAACCGAAGGTCGGATAAGCGAGACTCTACGATATTTACAGGATTTATTATCATTGGCTGGATTTAGTAATCAGTTCATAAACTATGTCACATTCACCATTTAATACATGATCGACAATCACAGTTGACAAGTTGAAATGCGTTTCTTCAGACGAATGCGCGTCAAAGCGTCGTATGATAGATATTTGAATGGTGATGTAAGGAAATAATGCAAAGCTGAGATAAAAATTATCGACAGACTTAAGAAAGGTGTGTTGAGATGATTTGGACAAGTGACCGAAATAAGTGAGGAAAGAACGGTAAAACAAATTTATGAGGAGAATGTAGTTGGATAAAAGGAGCAGAGGAAGTCCAAAGAAAACTTGGCATGATCAATTATGTCACATACTTGAAAGCGGTTAGGTCGGGAGTCGAAATAATCAGCCGGTTTGTACGAGGAGGTGCGTGAATTTGGATTCGAAGAGGTGAAGAATGTTTGCAAAGACAGAGTAGTGTGGCGTTCTATTCTCTCTGCCTACCCCTGGGAGGAAGCGGCGTGATGGTTAGTTAATTAGTTTTATGGGAATTAAGATGAGTTATCTACAGGTCTTTCAACTTATCATTGGCTGGTTTAAGTGGTCACTTTATAAACTACGTTACATTCGTCATGTTCTCCATTATTGACAACCACATTACAAAAATGTCTTAAAGTTGCATAAATGTACTAAGTAACATATTTTAGAATACATATTATATTGCAAAGAAATATGTGTTTAAATGTGGTAAACAAATAATATGACATTTTTTCGTATAAAAATTTATTCAAATGAATTTCAATTCCACAAATAAAAGAAATCAGCCTGATTACAATTTTCATCAAGTGACACATTTTATAATATTATGAATAAAATAACTGATTTTATAAATTTGTCATAAATATTTATTTGTAGACATTTCCTTGTACGAGATGTAAAAAAAATCAGATGAATCCAAGTCCAAACATATAAAAAAAATCTCTAGCTTATAATTTACAAACACATGACGCTCACTCCTTTCAAGAACGTCATAAATCAAAAATCGTCAATTTTCAGTTGTGCATGTTTTCGGAATGTCCAGAAAATGTACTATATCCCTGAAAAAGAGGCATATTTTTTAATTAATATTTACCTGTTACAGGGCATAAAGTGTTGTTTTTGCATTTTGAAGAAAAGGTATTGTTTAATTATTTTTTTGAGTATACTAAATATTTTCAAAATGGAGAAAAAACTTTCAGGTTTTACCTAAAAAGATCTGTTGCACAGTAAAAAGTTCAATAAGTGTCTTGATATTTATTTTTAATACATTGTGTTTTATTTTTAAACATTAAAAACGTTCTCCTGAAAAATCAAGTTTATTGAATTATGACGTTCTTGAAAGGAGTGAGCGATATGTCGCTTACGAAGGGATACAAATATACGTATATACAAATTTTCTAAATTTGTTTCATATTGTATAAAGTGATCACTTAGACCAGCGAATGACAGATCGTTAGCCTTTTAAAAATAAAGGTTTCCATATTTTTTAAAAAATGTGTATAAATTTGGATATATTTTTTTTGTATAAATTGTATTAATTTATTTAAAAAAATAAAATAAAATTAATACATTTATTTTTTAAAATTTTTTTTTAAAACATTTAAAAAAAATATTGCAGTGACCCACCGAGCCACCTTGTGTGTCTTGTCGGTGGAGTTATTTTTTGCATACATTTCTTATTGTTTTTAACCATTTTAACCTAATATACACACAAAAAAGAGAGAAAAATTAAGAAAATAATATTTTTTACAATGTTCATAAAATTAACTCTTGATCATTAACCCATTCCTTTATTTTGCCTTTGTAATATTCCTATATCAATAAACTTCTTCATCCACAATGAGACAAAAACAAAGAATCTTCATATATTTTTTTTCCAGAAATTGTGAACAAAGATTTGGACATACAGTAAAGCCTCGATATAATGGACCTATGTTTAACTAACTTCGGATATAACAAATAACGAAGATAACGAAGTTCAACAATGTTAAATGCAATATCGTAATGTTGATTATATAAAAAAAACAGCAAAATTCAAAAGTACAAACAAAACTTAATGTCTTTTTCAAAGCAGGGTTACCGAAAGCAAGCGCATCGAAGTCAAACATCAACGTCACTTCACAACGAGTGCCTGAAGACTAACTAACTAACTAACTAATTATCACGCCGCTTCCCGCAGGGGTAGGCAGAGAGAATATAACGCCACACCACTCTGTCTTTGCAAACATTGTTCGCCTCTTCCACGTTCATGCATCTCCTCATACATACCCGCCGATTGTTACGACTCCTGTGTGCCTGAAGACAATGAATAGAATTTTGCTATTGCTTTGAATTGTTGATTTATATCTAAATACGGTGTTACATTTTTAGTAAAAAACCTTGCTATTTTAAAGCAATTTTTATACAACGGACTTTCGGCTGAATCGGGCACCCCCTCCCCCCCAATTAGTCTATTATATCGAGGTTTTACCGCAGGATAAAATATTGTATTTGTAATTACAAAAATAAATAACAGTAATAATTTATTGATAATATTTTACTGCAATATAATTTTTATGATTTACTAATTCAAAGAAACGGAAGTACAAAATTTCCTGTAAAATAACTAACATTATTTTTATAGATAATTTATCGATAAAATGACACCTGGAACGCATCCTGTCAACAATCTCCTAATATCGGAAGCGACCCCGGTAACAGAATTCAAGGACCTCAAAGGATCTATGGCATTTAAAAAAAATACTCCGCGACCGTATCCACCTCTACCACCTTTTGTGCATAAACCATACGAGTATGTTTTAAAATTCTACAATTTATAATATGTAAATCTAATTAATATATTATAATTATTTAATGATTTGGCTTTAAATTTGTGGGATAACAAGATGATTTAAATATAAAAAAGACTTTTGGAAGACCACTTTTTGCTAATGTTAACATGACTAGTTTTGAGAGCTACCAATGTACTCATCGACAGTTGAAAATATGAAACTAGACATATATTCACCCGTTTATAGTAAAAATCATTATTTTGGATAATTTATATAACGCCAATTTCTTAAAATACTATCATATAATAATGATAATGATAAATAAATACTTGATGTGAATATTCGAGGTTCTCAAAACTAGTCGTGTTTACATGACTAATCTCAAAAAGTTGTCTACAATAAGTGTTTTAGTTTTATATTTTAACCTTACTTTAGCATATTGGATCATTTTTGAGACATTTAAATTTATTTTCAGAGTGAAATACAAATGGAGAAACATCATACTGTATACTTATATGCATATTGTGATGGTGTACGCTATATACCTTCATCTATTTTATGCTAAATGGGCAACCTGCATCTTTTGTAAGTTATTATTCTATTATATATTTAAAAAAGATAAAAAAATCTAAATTAGACACTTCTTTTGGTCTCAATCATGGATGTATGAAAGGTCTTTGTAATTAAACTTCTTGTAAAATAAAAATTAAATAAAAATAAAAATATTCATAAAAACACGCTCTACCATGAAACCATGTATGTGACTCTCGCGGGTAAGAAGTATTTTTTTTAGGTTATAAACACAGTTGATGTAAAAAAGCATTGCTCTCTTTGAAATTGATTACGATTTTACTAATCAAGGAAAAGAAATCGGTTATGTAGAATTTTATTTAATGAAATCTTTCTTAATCATATAAAATATTACTTTTAATCCAATATTTAATACAATTCCATTAATTCATACTTTAATAAAAAAAATATGGGCTTATGTGAGTTTCAGTGTGGGCTTTCGGGGTTCTTGGCGGAATGGGCATATCAGCAGGATCTCACAGACTGTTTGCTCATAAGTCTTACAAGGCAAAGACACCACTTCGAATCTTGCTAGCCATGTGCCATTGCATAGCCAACCAAAACAGTATGCTCAAATGGACGCGAGATCACAGGTACAAAATCTCAAAAAACATTTTTATTTTTTCTATTTTTTATTGTATTTTAGGTACATAGATACATTTTTTATATTTTATTAATTAATATGTATTATGGCTCTTTAGGCAAAGCCTTTGTTGAGCCGAAATACTTAAATATTAAAAAAAAATTAACAGAATACATTACAAGATGTTTTATTGAATACAATAAAAAGGTTTTGCAATAAAATAATCGCAAGTTTTAGGCCTGGACTTTAATTAAGTATGTTTCCACCTTGTCCCTACCAACGAGGAGCAACCATCGACAGACAGTGTTCTTAAAAGCATTCTCACTTTTGGAATTCTTAATGGTTACGGGCAGCAAGTTCAAAATTTTTTTACAAGCAATATAAAGCTTTTTTACAATCATTAGGATATTGGCAATCTTAAGGATATTATTTATTGATTTGGCCTTAACCTTGTGGAATGACAAATTTATTATTAAACATAAATCACTTGTATTATACCACTTGAGTTTTATTTCATTTCACATGACTAGTTTCGAAAACTACAAATGTTTTTATCGACATGTGCTCACGAAAACTAACCCTCCACTAGTTACTACCCCACCCACCTCTATCAATACCTAAATATTTTTTGCTTATTAGTTTTTATGAGTTTTTTAAACCATTAGTATTCAATAGTATACTCTATTTAATAGCTTTAATTAATTAATTGTCTTCTCAGGGGGCTCGTACACTTCTAAAATAGCTTCTACAAGCTTGTACGAGTACGGGTAGGAAACTCCGAAAGCCATAGCTATGCTGATAATCTCATTTTCCTTCCTACTTTTCTGCCTCCTTTTTTTCCTATGAGTAATGTGCAAAAAAAGTTTTTTGTTGTTGCTAAAAAAAAAAGGTTTTTTGATTGCAATGGCAGCTCTATATGTTGAAAGTTACAGCAATTCACAAAACAATAAATATTTTTCATGACGAATAAAGTGTTTCTTGACAGCTACTAAAATGATTAAAGAAAACACTTGTTTTATACCACTTGAGTTTTATTAAATACTTACATGTTTCAGAAGTTAAACTTCCATCATTCAGGTCTGTATAATAATATATGGTTATAGTTATTATACAGACCTGAATGATGGAAGTTTTACTTCTGAAACATGTAGTCTTTAATGAAACTCAAGTGGTATAAAACAAGTGTTTTCTTTAATCATTGTAACATGTCTTACCACAAAGTTAATGCCGAAACAATAAATAAAATAGCTACTAAAATATCCTATACCCATAAACATTGTGACATTTAATGTATTAAAAATGTGGTTTCTATGTTCTTTATTTTCAATTCATCCGGGCTTAGTATATCACTTAAATAAATTAATGTATTGCGTACAAGGAAAATAAAATTGTATTCTGGTTTTTAGGTGTCATCACAAATTTAGCGAGACTGACGCAGATCCGCACAATGCCAAGCGAGGTTATTTTTTCTCCCACATCGGATGGCTCCTGGTCAACAAGCACCCAGACGTCTTGGAGCGGGGAAAAACTATTGACATGAGTGACATTAAAAGTGACCCTATACTCATGTTTCAAACAAGGTATGCCTTAGAGCGCTTGTGCACTGCACGGAATTTTACTGTCTGGCAGTCCGGTTAGCATGAAAAAACGGATGATTGGCTTGTGTTTTTGTCCGTCTGTCTTCAGATCGGTGCGTTCGATCGGTGCACGATCACGGTGCGCCTGAACTCGATCACGCTAAACTGTCGTAGTTGCTTTAACTTTAAAAAAAAATGAGCTGCCGGAAAGTAAAATTCCGTGTAGTGTACAGGCCCCCTTACCGTGCCAATTTTTTTTGTAATGTTTGTTAAAAATGTATGGAAACAATTAATAAAAATAAAAAATCAATGTTATTCATTTTAAAAGCATTTATCGGTTTCGAGACGTACCCGTCTCTTCGTCAGGACAATCACTATAACATCATGCACACAATACACTACATGTCACTACCATAACACTATTCTTCTTTTTCTACCCTTTATCAGCATCCAATTGTGCATAGGGCACTGCGTCAATATAATATAGTGCCCTTTGCACCATTTGGTGCATATAAGGGTAATAAGATTGTACGCTATAATATTTGTTTCATATTATCCTGAACTGGTCTTTGAAGCACAGGAGTGATCACTTTGCCTTCATGTTAGCAATGATCAAGATAACACTGCGTCCAAACGATGAGTGTCTTATGCACCATTCAGTGCAAATAAGGGTTGGAAGAAGAAGAAACTCACAAAACATCGTGTATTGCTTGCTTTTTCAATACATCTCTTTTTCAAAGTCCTTGTTTTACATCTTTGTAATTGATTGATTGTTTACAACCTTTTTAGTGTGCCCAAATACTTGTTCACAAAATCTGGATTATCTCCAATTACAGAAGTTATTTTAATTTATCTTTTGACATCTCATCAAAGATGAAGAAGAATATAAAATAATAAATAAAATAATAAATAAAAAATAACATGATTGATTGTGTTCATTTTCAGATATTTCTATATTCTGGGACCGGTCTTCAGTTTTGTCATTCCAACTCTCATCCCGTGGTACTTCTGGAATGAGGATTTCATGTACTCCTGGTACCTAGCAGGGTGCATGAAGTTCGTTCTGATCTCCAACTTTACGTGGCTCATTAACAGCGCTGGCCACACGAATGGCATGAGACCCTATGATAGGTAGGGGAATTGAGAATTGAAAACATTAAAACCGACATTGCAGAATGGTATTCGGTTAACTAACGCTTGAAATAATTTAGTAGGCTGAATTTAGAACCGTTTATAAATAAAAAAAAATAATAAAAAACCGAGAAAAACATGGCACGATCAGGTATGCCAAATACTTGAAAGTGGTCAGGTTAGGAGTCGTAACAATCGGCGGGTATGTATGAGGAGATGCATGAACGTGGAAGTTTGCAAGGACAGAGTGGTGTGGCGCTCTATTCTCTCTGCCTACCCCTGCGGAGAAGCGGCGTGATGGTTAGTTAGTTTTAGTTTTTTTAGTTAGTTTTTATAAATAAAAAAGAAGAAGTTATGTTCTTTTAAATATGTTAGTCATGTGACATAACATATCACTCACTCCTTTCAAGAACGTCATAAATAAAAAAACTTGATTTTTCAGAAGGTCGTTTATAAAGTTTAAAAGTATACTACAATGTATTAAAAATAAATAACAAGCCACTTATTGAACTTTTTAATGTGCAACAGATTTTTTTAGGTAAAGCCCGAATTTTTTCTCCATTTGAAAATTATTGAGTATATTTAAAAAAATAATTAAACAATACCTTTTCTTCAAAATTCAAGAACAACATTTTCTGCCCTGTAGCGGGTAAATATTAAGTTACAAATATGTCGCTTTTCCTGGGATATAGTACATTTTCTAGGCATTCCAAAAACATGCACAATTTAAAATTGACGATTTTTGATATATGACGTTCTTGAAAGGAGTGAGCGATAAGTGCAACAAATATACTACGAAATTCAAAAATTGACTACTAAAAAGAAAAAAAGACAAAAAAATTAGTATTCACATTTTGACATGTCGACATAGATGAATAATATAATAGAAGTCTTTGTATTTACAGGGCTTATGACTTGTCAGACCTGTAGGGTGGTTTCATTGAATTAATTTTACCATTTTTTCATTAATTAATTAAGTCACTTGTGTTAAAGTCTATCCATTTTTCATTAAAGTATTACTTTGTAAATTCCACTTTTTCTTAAAATCTACTGTGACACACGTATTTCGAGGCATTCCGCATCATTTTATACGTTCATCATTTTATACGGTGTTCATACGGTGTTTGAAAATGATGCGGAATGCATCGAAACACGTGTTACAGTAGATATTAAGAAACAGTGGTATTTACTAAGTAAAAATTAAAAATTTAATAAATCAGCCCATTGTCTTTGCCTAAAGTAAAAAATACGTAGATCAACATAGCGCCTAACGCAAAAAGGTCGGTGACCATCAAATTTGGATCAAGACTACCAGTTTAATTCACGTAATTTGGTTAAAAGTAACTTTTTTAAATTTACTTTTTTACATGCTTGTTTTTACCATTTTTAAGGAACCAAGGTGGTACTGACAATATGGCCTTGAAGTACAGCGCGATGGGAGAAGCATGGCATAACTATCACCATACATTTCCATGGGACTATGCCTCCTCTGAACTTGGACTCAATCAGTTCAACGTTACCACTGCATTCATAGACTTTTTCTCTCTTTTTGGTAAATATGAAATAATTAGAAATATTTTATTTTATGCAACAATTTGTCATTATGGTTGATCACTAAACATATTATATTATACAAAAAACACTAGTAAACGACTACTTATTTGAGTTTATTGAAAAAAACACGACTAGCTTACATTAATAAACTTAAGACTGGTGAAAATACTAAATCTTTAATAAACTTAAGACAGGTGAAAAAGATTATTCATCTCAATTAAACACTTAAAAGTTTTTTTTAATTATGTACAATCCACATAATTATATCAAGACATAGCCAATGTTAAAATAGAAACAAAATATTACAAAAAGATGACGTTATTGGAAAATTTTGTGCACATTTTGTCGAGTTAGCTTATGTTTGAATAATTTAATGACTACCAATCCAAATGTATATTCCAAGTCTGACGATTTTTATGTATCCTCTAAAATACAGGATGACTTAATTTTTTTTTTAAATATTCAAAAACTGGATTTGGTTTTATTCATTGGGTATTGTCAATACACGGAGCTATTTGTCAAAACCGGTTGGAAAAAATATTACTAGTAAAATAATGGTTGAAAACAATGTTCTTTGTTTTTTTTATATTTAAATTTAATACATTTTGATAACTTTGTGGTATAGTAATAACTCCTTATCATCCATTGTTTACTTTGTGTAGTACCAAAAGTGGTATTATGCAAAGAAAACAATGAATGATAAGGGGAGTATTTTCATTTAATTTTAAAAAATTTATACATTAATTTTAGTTAAAGATCTAGATTCCAAAATCTTAAATGATTTTCCGTTTCATATTGTAAGATTTTCTGCACATATGCATATTAAAATTGTCACTCAATAAATATAAAGCATACAGCATCTTTTATATTATTAGACATCCTTGTTAGTCATATGTAATTAAGAATTTAAATTAAATTTTAATATTTTTGTTGATGGTGTTTTCAGGTTGGTCTTACGACAAAAAAGTTGTCCCATTAGAATTAGTGAAAAAACGAGTTATAAGAACTGGAGACGGTTCTCACAAGTTTAACAAAGAAGCAGAAGATGAAAATCACTTTTGGGGATGGGGAGACAAGGATATGACGGGAGATGAAAAAGACTACGCCGAAACAATACCATAATTACCATGAAGAAATCAACCACTAATCATTTCATTAAAATATAAATATAATCGCTCTGTCTTTACTGAAAATCGGGAATCAAAAATTTCGGGTCGGGTCTTTCACGATTAGACCGTACCATTTCTAAATCATCAAATTATAAAATTATTACGGTTTATGTTAAAATATAAAATAGTTACTAGATAATATTTTTCGTTTGTCAAAAAGCATTATTAACTTTGTGATGTAGTAGTATAAAACTTTCCTTATCATTAATCGTTCAATAGATTTATATTATCCACTGACACTTCGTGATGGAATTGCATTTTTAATTTATTATTAGATTAAAACCACTATTTTTAGCTTTTCCACTTTTTTATTTGACCAGCGACCGGGTTTCGTCGTTACCGACATCATCAGACTGGTGATGTCGGTAACGACGAAACCCGGTCGCTGGTCAAATAAAAAAGTGGAAAAGCTAAAAATAGTGGTTTTAATCTAATAATAAATTATTAATCGTTCACTTTGTATAATACCAGTATAAATATTTTTTTGTAAACATGTCAGACCTTAACAATTTTATTTTGATGACCTGATGATGTAATGATTATTCCGCCACCGGTAATCACGAAATAGTGTTTTTTTTTAAAAGTGGTATTACACAAAGTACCTAAACGATGAATGATAAGGAGAGTGTTTTACTTCATATGTTTTTGTTCTTATTATTACCTTAATTTATAATATTATTTTTGTAATACTTGCCACCAGCATGGAGAGAACCTCTATACCATGAGTCTATGAAAATGTTTTTTTTTTTTAATATCATTAAACAAGCATATTTCAATATGGTCGCAATATGCTAGAGAAACTTTGGCATACTCAGAGACGTGCTTTGCGTGTGGTGAGATGCGCATCCCTCTATCTAAATAATGTTGTAGTTCGAATTGATCCGTATTCGCTTTTACTGTGGTAGTATTGAAACTTCCTTTATGACCCGATGTCGAAATATCGGATGGTCAAATTTAAAATAATCTAGTAGCAGACCTATCGCTTAATTATTGGGGTCAATGAGATATTTACCA
Source organism: Brachycentrus maculatus (assembly GCF_059751285.1). Taxonomy (NCBI): domain Eukaryota; kingdom Metazoa; phylum Arthropoda; class Insecta; order Trichoptera; family Brachycentridae; genus Brachycentrus; species Brachycentrus maculatus. The sequence goes on along the minus strand of NW_028281055.1, from coordinate 672,074 downwards.
ATAAAATATTTGCAAGTAAAAGCTACTAAAATGCCTGTGTTTTTTCGCCAGATATACCTCGTTTGGAAATTTATTCCAAAACCTTTTTTATTTATTATTATGATACAATAATTTATTAAGAGATATTCATACAATTTTAATTAAATTCTTTTAATTTTTATATTGTTTTATAAAATAAATTGTTTGTCTTCAATTACGAAATGCCTCTTAGTATACGATCCATATTTCACCATTATATTTTATTGACAACTATTTTTTTTATTACCATATTGCATTATCATGTAATTTGTCTGCATACGTAGAATATTTTATTTACATTGTTTCGAATTTCATTGTAAGTTAAGTTGTTTTTTCTCTTATTACATCCTTTGTTATTACGATGTTTTATTATTTCCAATTATCTCTCCCAATCGAGCAAAGACACGAGCATTTATCAAAGTATATTTTGCAGGGAAAATAGTCATAAATATAAAAATATTTTAAAAATACACATAGGAGGAGTCTCAGTTTAATTAATAATTTCCTTGGTCATCGACAAAAATTCACATATTTTATTTTTATTTTTTCAATATTTTTTAGTTCACTCTTTCATTGAATATTTATTATTATATTTAATTTTATACTCAAAAATCTTTCGTTAAAAAGATATATTTTAAACATGGTTGTGGAAGATAAGGTTGAAAATATTGGTAGATTTATCATCAAGTTTTCTTGTTTATTTTTGAATAAAATTTACATTATTTTATTAATAAAAATCAATTATGTAGAATGTTTTTTTATTTATATTTATCTTTATGATAATTAAGTGAATAATATTTTTAAAAAATAACAAAAGATTAAATTTAATCCATATATCAACGATAATTATTCAAAATTAATGTATTATGTAAATACGTATATACATATCGCTCACTCCTTTCAACAACGCCATATATCAAAAAATTTGAATTTTCAGGAGATCGTTTATAAAGTTTAAGAATATAATAAAATGTATTTAAAATAAATATCAAGCCACTTGTTGAACTTTTTACTAAGCAACAGATTTTTTTACTTTTCACTTTTTAGGTAAAACCCGAAGGTTTTTTTCTGCATTTGAAAAATATTTAGTATATTTCAAAAAAATAATTAAACAATACATTTTCTTCAAAATGTAAAAACAACACTTTCTGCCCTGTAGCGGGTAAATATAAAGTTAAAAATATGCCGCTTTTGCTGGGATATAGCACATTTTCTCGACATTTTGAAAACATGCACTGCTGAAAATTTACGATTTTTTTTAAATATGACGTTGTTGAAAGGAGTGAGCGATGTGTATAATTATCAAAATATACCTAATAGAACTGTGGTGGAACTCCATTATTCACAAGGACTCCAACCAGATGTTCAACAAGCATCAACTTCCATCTACTTAAAAGCTAACATTACATGTGTCAGCAAACCTATTTACAATTTTGTTCAATAAACTGAAAACCGAGTTTGTACTATCTGATGAACAAGTATAATGTCACACAAGAATTGGCAACAGAAAAAAAAATCCCAAATTCTCCCACCCTCTAAAGTGCCAAATATCTGAATATATTTTTATTTATTCTTTCGGCATTTACTTTGTGGTAAGACCTGTTAAAATTATTAAATAAAACACTTGTTTTTTTACCACTTGAGTTTATTTATGACTACTAGTCATAAATAAACTAGTAACCCTTAACATACCCCTCTTCTTATTTATAGAACAGTTTTGATTTTATTTTTATGTTTTTTTTTTATTATTTAGACCTGAAGATGGAAGCTTAATTTCCGAAACAAGTAGTCATAAATAAACTCAAGTGGTAAAAAAATGTTTTATTTAATAATTTTGAATTTATTTTCACAAATTGTTTCGATTTGTAACAATATCTATCTTTTTTTAAATTAAAATGAATTAGGTAAACACATCTACTTCAAATCTATCGTGACACGTGTTTCGATCCATACCGCATAATTTTTAAACACGTATAACGTAATCAGAATGGTAATGATACTGAATGCGTCGAAACACGTGTCACTATAGATTTTGAAAAATTGGGATATTTACCAAATATTCAAAGATATACTCTATTTATATTTGTGTATTTATATTGCATGAAGTCTTTTTACGTAAAAAGTTATAAAATAAATATTTATTTGTTTTTAATTACCTTACGTTTCATGCCTACCAGTACCTTTATATTTTTACTTATATTACCTTGATCCTGTCAATTATAAATCAATAAATTCATAAAAATATAACAGATATAATGATTATTGTTTGAAACGTGCTCAACTTGGTAAAACTTTTACATATTTCAGCAACAAAAAACATTTAAAAGTAAGAAATTAAAACAAATTAATTCGTTTATGTTTTCCAACTTTTAATAAAACAGTTGCATAACACCATGTTTTTAATACATTTACACGTTTTTAATAAGAAGTGGATTATTGCAAACAAATCCGAACAAATTAAATTTGTATTATTTCTAAAACAGGTTTGTTGAGACATTTTTTTACTATGAACATTTTCCTCGTGTAAGCGTTAGTGTCATTCTAGCATCCTATTGGAAGGACTTATTTAGGATATCGTTAAGTTTTTTGGATACTTCAAGGACCTATCAGCAATCCAGTAAGTTAAAGTGTCACCAATATTAATTGTCAAAAGAGTTAATTAAACTAAATTTAATTAACTCTTTTAATTTTTAAAACCATTTTAAATTATGCATGATGCTTTGAATACCATGTGATGTTTGTGTACACTTTTTGTGATATCATTTTAACCATTTCTTCAACATTTTTTAAAATAAAATTTTAAATAATACTTATAATAAATGACTGTCAGCATTTTTGGTTTTTATATTTAGTTATAAATAAATAAGAATTGAAGTACGTATCTATATATAAACAATAAACATTGCCCTTAAATTGTTTTAAGGGTACTTGAATACAATATTCAAAAACCTCGGGATGAAAATTTAACATGACTCAAGATCCTTTCAAAAAACAGTCAAAACATTATATCTTTGTTAGTATTTTGAGACATACGAGTATGAGGGTGCGTGTGTGTGAATGTGTGTTTGTGTGTGTGTGTGTGTATGTGTGTACACAATCATTTATTTGGCTGTGTGTAACTATAGACAAGGTATCGTTTGGCAACAATTAGCCGAATTTTCGGTTGATGAAAATCAAGTTATATTTTAATGAGGACAAACAACATTGTCAATTCGTTATGTGACATTTTTTATATCACAGATACATAGAAGATGTTACTGTACATATGACATACTATATAACGTACTGTACATACAATTTCATCACATTTTTTTTAAAATCTAAATTAACACGTGTTTTGATGCATTCCGCATCATTTTCATACATTGTTTGAAAATAATGCGGAATACATCGAAACACATGTCACTATAGATTTTAAGAAAAAGTGGTATTTACTAAGTAAAACGTAAATTATAAACGGATAGATTTTACTAAAAAGTGACTGCCGAATCAATGAATCGAATTTACTATTTTCTTAAGAAAAAAATGTAAATGTGTTTTTCTTCATATCATAAATATTTTTTGATTAATACGTATTTATACGATTCTTAAAACAATTTAAATACTATTCATTAGTCTGGCCTAATTATTAAAATTATAACCTTAAAGGGAAACTTAGGCTTAAAATGGCACCAGGACTTCTAAATGGCAACGATATTTTGATGTCGGAAGCAACTCAAATAAAGTCAACACAACAAGAAGAAAAAAATTACATTAAAACCAAAAAAAATGCAAAAAATATCCCATACTATCGCGAGCCTACGAAATATAAGTAAGTTACGCATTCATTTTATTTGTTTTATTATAAGAGACAAACAAGCCTTAATAAGATTTAACATAAACCGTTTGGTTCCATCTTTGATAAAACTTTGATTTTAATAAAAAAAGTAAATTATTATTTACACGAGTTTTACAAATCAATCACGAAAAAATAAAAATGTTTGTTGAGATGGTTTGGCCATGTGTTTCGAATGAATGAAGATAAAACAGTAAAACAACAGAATTTCTGCTAAATAAAAGCCTTCTCAATCCAACATAGATAGCTATTATGAACTTACATATCGCTCACTCCTTTCAACAACGTCATATATAAAAAAAAATTTTTTTTTTCAAGAATCTTTTTTAATGAAATGTATTAAAAATAAATATCAAGCCACTTATTGAACTATTTACTGTGCAACAGATCTTTTTAGGTAAAACCTGAAGGTTTTTTCTCCATTTGAAAAATATTTAGTTCATTTAAAACAAAAATTAAACAAAACATTTTCTTCAAAATGCGAAAACAACATTTTTGCCCTGTAGCGGGTAAATATTAAGTTTTAAATATTCCTCTTTTGCTGGTATAAAGTACATTTTCTGGGTATTCCGAAAACATGCACAACTGAAAATTGATAATTTTTTTAAATAAGACGTTGTTGAAACGAGTGAGCGATATATGTATTGTGTCATGAAATTGACCATATAACTAGGAGTTCCAAAAATTTGAGTAGTGTAGGTTGCCAATCATGGGTAGAATCACTTTACCAGCCTACAACAGGTCATAAAATACCCAGACATTTATATCCATCTTCATCTGTGTAGTGATGTCAAAAATTAAAAAAATAACGCAAGTATTTGTACAAATTCAAAAGGTTTTGAATCAAAATACTCATGGTTTTCTGTATGCTATTCTGACGAAAAATTCTCCGAAGAAAATGTACGCGTATAACATCGTCACATAAGATAAAATTATATTAAGACAACATGCGTCTCCTTGTTGATACAATAATTCACGTGTACATGTGTATTATTTAATATTGACCATGTGAGAAGACGTTGCTCAAATACTGTAAAGTATATAGGTAAAGGTATTTTTAGTTATTTATTTGAAACAATAATTATTAATAATTTTAATGGACTTAAATTTTTATTTAAATTAACTTTGTGATTTTCAACAACATTAATATGCAACATTTTTTTGTGTGTCCAATACTTCACAAACCTGGATTATTTCCAATTAGGAGTTATTTCCAATTATTTTTTGACGTCTAGACATAGAAATCTCAAGTATAAAAGAGTTTCTGCTCAATAAAAAAGCTTCTTTCATCTCACCATAGATGTCTCTAGTAAAATTCTAGTGATTCAAGCACTATGTTTCCCATTTGAATAATATTTATCGAAGTTCCAAGAATTTGAGTAGCGTTCTTGTCAATCGTGGGTATAATTGGTGAATGTTACACGTGTGTTATCACTTAAACCAACCTATGACGGTCGTAAGCCCCGTAAATCCCCAGACTTTCATATTCTTCCACATTTAATATTAGTATGTATTACTTATATCAGACACTGGATTATTCAGCCTACGAAAGAGAAGTCAATATTATAGATTTATTCGATTAAAATAATACAAAGTGATCGCTTAAGCCAGCCAAATGCCAGGTCATAAGCCCAACATGCTCAGACTTCTATCTTCTTTCATATAAAGAGGAACAATAGATGTTTCATATCAAGTTCAGATACTTTTTATCCATGATTTTCGTTAAAGCGTAGTGTAATAATTACTCGTATGTTATGTTGTTTTTTATCCAACAGGAGAACATACAAGTGGCGAAATATAATAGTTTACGCATATCTACACTTGACGTTTTTTTACGGAGTGTACCTATTTTTGACAGCCGCTACATGGAGTTCTATATTATTTTGTAAGTTTGAACATTTTTTCTAAATAACTTTAAATATTTTTTTACTGGATTATGTATATAGGTAGAGCGTTTGGATTCGATGTCTTTCGAGTAGTTAATTAACACATTATCAATATTCAAGATAAAAGGGACAAAAATATTTAAAATTAAGATTGAAAATAAAAAACGATTTTAAAACCGTTAAAGTTAACTTATGAAAAATGCGTAGTAAAATGAAATTTAACAATTAGCAAGTTATTTTTCATAAGTACCCTGTACAACTTTAAGAAAATCCATTATCACTCTTAATCTCAAACTTCAAACTTCACTTTTAACATCGTAAAATACATAAAATACAAACGCACTTTTAACTAAAGAGTGAATTTGGTAAAGAAAAAATTGAATTAAATTAATGAAAAGGTTGAGTTTTTTGTAAAATTATAAACGTTGGCAGAGCTGCAGAATTCAATTCAAAAAATAATTTGATTGAAAAAAGGCTTAATATGATAAGAAGAACATTGAATCCAATATGCAAAAGATTAAATTTGACAAGCATGAAGATGACTTTGGTGATATATTTTGATGTGTTATTTGCGTTTATTTTCAGTTTTATTTTACTTGATGTTCTCTGGGATGGGTGTAACCATGGTGGCCCATAGATACTACGCTCACCGATCGTTTAAAGCAAAATGGCCGTTAAGAGTAATATTTGCAATTGCTCACGCTGCCCAAAATCAAGATGGCGTCCTCAGTTGGGCTCGGGACCACAGGTAAAATGATATTTTTTTTTTTTTTTTTTTTTTATTATTTTTTTTTATTTGGGATTTTTACAGCCACTACAAAACAATATATTATTCAACATTAATTAACAAAACTATGGCCAATTAAAAAAAATACTCCGATAATGCTATTCTTATGAAAGTTATGTTGGTTGGGGTGAGTGTGTGTGTGTGTGTGTGTGTGTGTGTAGTACCTATTCCATGTCAACATAAATCATCCAACAAACAGGGATTATAAACAGTTGGCTTGTTGAACAAACAGCAACGATCAATCGTTCACCTAATTTCCTGCTTATGTCATTTTTTATGGAATTAGTGCTTTTCCCAAATAATAATGTTTATTTATTTAAACTTCATGTACAGAAAATAAATAAGTACATTGGCGGGCTTATTTCTAAAAATCAATATCTTCCAACCAACCAAAGAAAATGTCATGTTTTTAGATTAGCTTTTTTGTATGTATGCTTGTTCTTCTATGTATTTATTTTTAAATCAAACACAAATTTTCTCAACGAGTCTTCTAAGTTGTATTTTGTTTTTTTTAAACTCAAAAAAATTTTGTGTTGACACTTGTTTGCCTAGTTATGTCATTTTCAAACGAATGTGAAGATTAAATGGACTAACGGTCCTTATATGGCTATACAATTCTTAAGTACCTAAAATTGTATAGCCATATAAGGACCATCAGTCCATTTAATCTTCACATTCGTTTGAAAATGACATAACTAGGCGAAACGATTGTCACAATATTAATATTTGTGTGTTTTCATTAAAATACAACTTAGTAGACTTCAAGAAGAAAATCAATACATAAATTAAAATTAAGTTCTACAAATTGAACTTCAAATCAATATTTATGTTTGTTCTTTTAAGCAACCGCTTTAATTTTGTTATATTTTCTTCTTAGGACCCATCATAAGTTTAACGACACTGATGCTGATCCTGTCAACATAAATCGAGGAGCATTCTTCGCCCATATCGGATGGTTATTCGTTACAAAACACCCAGATGTAATAGCCAAAGGAAAAACTATCGACATGTCAGATATAAGGAATGATAAAATAGCTATGTTCGAAGAAACGTAAGTAAAAAACACTTTTTTATTATTATAATCTTAATTCATCACAAAATTCCTAAAGAAAAAAAAATAAGAACGATATTTTTTTAAATGTCGAATTTATACTACTACTACTGACCCTTATCTACACCAAATGATGCATAGGTCACTGCATCAGTAAGACGCAATGTTAAGTTGATCGTTAATTATATGAAGGCAAGATGGCTAATCCTGTGCTTTAGGTACCAGTCCAGGGTAATATAAAGTAAATATTAGAATGAAAAATCTTCTTCTCACCCCATATCCTCACTTAATGAATGAACCAAGTTAATTCAAGAAATTCAAGAAATGTTTGTTATTTATTTTTCGCATTTACCTTTTCTATTCACACTATCCTACATGTTTACAAACCTTAAAAGTAAAGACTTGGATGTTTATTTTTAATAAAAAAATGAATAAAATGATGATTGAAAAATATAAATTTAACACTTTTAATTATGTATAAAACTATTTTGTGTAATTTATTTGTATAAATACGACTAGTTTTAAAGAGTTTGTACATGTAATATTTTCACGTGTTGATGAGATAATCTGTACTTCTCGAAACTAGTCCTGTTTACCATACAAAACTCAAAAACTCAAAAGCGGTTTTTTAAAAGAGTATTTTTATTCTTCAAAATATTTGAAGCTCCTAATAAACGTCATTTCAAAATAAAGTTGACATCAGCTATAGAGCTGTAGATTTTCGTGTGTTATGTGGTATATGTTAATGTTAGATGTATTTATTAAAAATGACCGTATTTGATCGACTATTGGCCAGAAATAAAAAATATAAATGGAAAAAATTAATGTTCATTAATTTAATTTTTGATTTTTTAGATATCACGATTTTCTCGGACCATTCTTCTGTTTCGTCCTTCCTACATTCATCCCTTGGTACTACTGGGGTGAAAACGTTTGGGTGGCTTGGTACGTGTGCGCTTGTCTGAGATTCGTCATCACGTCAAATTGCTTTTGGTTCGTGAGCAGCTTTGGACACATCAAAGGGATGCAGGCTTATGACGTGTAAATATATTTCAGATAATTTGTCAATTCAGTAAATGCCACATCCTAACGTGAAAATATACTTGGATGGGTTGTTTTACTCAAGTTTTAGTTTTTTTTGGTATGCATTAAAATATTCATAATTTTAATTTTAAAATTTATTTATTGTGGTGAAAACGTAAGTTACGATACAAATAATATGAGTACGTAATGACACATTATTTCAGTAATGAGTTTCCTCACAATGTAATAGAGCCTAGGAAATTCTCGTGTTTAAGAAGGAACATATACAATTGACAAAATTGACAATACCATATCTATCATGCAATTTTAGGGGAGGTAATATATATTTTTCAATAAAAATATAATTGCACAGATAAATAGTGTAACGTTTTTATTATACAAACAAATGGATATATAAATATTTTTCCTTATTTATCTTTTTCCGTATACTTAATCTTATATTATTATGTTAAATTATCACATGAATAGTTTTAAGCCTCGTAATTATTCTACTTATAAATTATATTTGCGAATCAGTTAAAGATAAAGTTTGTAAAAAAAAAACCCCTCCTTAAACACGAGGACCTCCGCCTCCGTAGTGTAATGGTCAGCACGCTCGGCTACCGTTCTGGAGGACCCGGGTTCGATTCCCACGGGGGGTAAGAATAAATATGAGTAATTTTTTCACTGTAATATTTATTCAATATTACCCTAGACTGGTACTTGAAGCGGAGGGCTGAACACCTTTCCTTCATGTGTAAACGATCAAGATAACACTGCGTTTATATGACGCAGTGCCCTATGCACCATTGGGGTGCGGATAAGGGTTTTATTATTATTATTAAACACGAGAAATACTCTGTATTAGAGAGGTAATTCAATTAAAAATAATTTTTAATATAATATATATAGAATAATGGATAGTGAAAAACAAAGATTCAAAATATTATGTACAAATAAATAACATTCTTACGGGTAAACCATGAAGACAGAAGCAGTAATTCATATATGAAATTCCAAATTATATGTTTATGTACGTATATGTTTGTATCTAAATATATATGTACAGAAATAAAAAAAAATATTAAAAGAAGATTTTCAATATTTTGATATTCTGGTTCTATGAGATTTTACATGTAGAGTGAAAATTAAAATAATTGTGTCATTTAATTGGGTAGTCTTTTCGCATAATGTGTATACGTATTTTATTTAGGGATATATTAGTGGATAGTGCTTTGATTGTAATAATTTGATATTTACTACCCTTTTTTTACTATGGATCTCTGTATTTTGTACTCCTTTTTTTTAGAAATTATTCTGGAAGAAATAATGTCTTTGTCAACCTCCTCACTTTGGGGGATGGATGGCACAACTACCACCATGCGTTCCCCTGGGATTACGAGGATGCTGAATTCGGGAAGACCACGTTGAATTTCACCAAACAAGTCATCGATTTTTTGGCTTACATAGGTAATGTACAAATGTCAGTAATATCCGGTGATACAATAACCGGATTATATTGTAGATAAACCGGCTTGTTTTTAATGGCGTATTTGCAATGTCGGGCTTGGTGACATAAAATGAAATAATTTGTATTATATTGCAAACTGACGCTTTAAAATTTGACATAAATTTATTTTTAAATACATTTATTTTTAATGTAAATTGACTTTTTTGTGACTTTTTTCACTTTCAGTTTATCAGTTGTATACGTTGCACCTAGAAATGTCAGTACTAAACTTTAATCGAACACTATAGTTTTGTTTCTTGAATGTTTTTCGCAGATACTTTGTGGCACATTTTATAAACTTTAAAAAATAAAACAACTTTTTTTAACCACTTTTTATTGGTATTCTTTATCCAATCGGTTTCTACAAGAACCTTGTCATCATTAGGATTTATGTACTAAATTCTAAAACATTGAAATACTCATAGTTACAAAATAGTTAATAACCTTTCCCTTACAATGCCAAAAACTTCCACATACTCCGTAAAATATGAAAATATGATTTTTTAAATAAGATTTAAAAAATATATAAATGATTAAAAAAAAAACTATAGTTTCAGCTTATATTTTCACACCAGTTGATTGATTTGATTTTTATGAACATTTTAAAAGCATATTTACCACATTTTAGCTTAGTTATAGTAGAACTAATAATTCTTTAGTGAACTAGATTTTACTTACCATCCAAACTGGGTTTTTTTGCATGTAGTAAAATTTTAACAAGATTTGTGAATAAGAATATTAAATAAACTAGGTTAAATTTATAGGTAAGGTTCTCTTAGAAGAATGTGCGGCAAAACAGCATATGATAGATATTCAAATTGTTACGTAAGGAACGAATTCAAGGCTGAGATAGTCGATAAAATTAAGAAAGGTGTGTTGAGATGGTTTGCGCATGTGAATGGAATGAGTTAAGATAGAATAGTAAAACTTATGTATGAGGCAAATGTGGTAAGTAATAAAAGCAGAGGCAAACTTGGCATGATCAAGCATTTCAAATAATTAGGCACGGTCAGATCAGCAGTCGGAATAATCGGCGGCTACGTATGAGGAGATGCATGAATGTGGTATAGGCGAAGATTGTTTGACAAGACAGATTAGTGTGTGGTTCTCTAATAGCTTTGCCTATCGGAAGTGGCGTGATTAGTTAGTCAATTTTAAATTACAGATTTCTAACAAACGAACATTTTCATTTTTATTTATATCATTCGATAAAAACACGCGCGTATTTGAATGCAACGTGTCAATTTTTTTTAAGGAATCGGTGACTTGTTTTAGGAGATTTTCAACAAACGAAAATTTACATTGTATCAGAAGGATGAAGGTAGACTGAATGCAGTCGAAATGCGATCTCTCAGAAGAATGTGCGACAAAACGATGTATGATAGATGTACGAATAGTGAAATAAGGAAGGAATGCAAAGCTGAGATAAGCATTATCGATAAAATTAAGAAAGGTGTGTTGAGAAGAGGCGAAGAATGTTTGCAAGGACAGAGTGGTGTGGCGCTCTATTCTCTCTGCCTACCCCTGCGGGGAAGCGGCGTGATGGTTAGTTAGTTAGTTAGTTAGAAAATTTACATCTTTATTTATTTAAAGTATCCATATAATAAGCGTAACGTTTTATATAATTTATATTAAATTTAACATTGCATCAATTCGATGCAGTGCCCTATGCACCGCTGGTGCGGATGAGTGTAAGAAGAAAGAGAAAACTTATGTTGTATCTCACGATTTTTGTATTATTTAAAACCCGTTTAATGTGACATAAAATTTTATCCGATTTTTATTTTCTTACCAAAATGTCAAGTTAGTCATCAAGATCGGAAGACAAATGTTGATGATGATCATACAGAAGTATGAATAGTATATATAGTATAATTTACACTAAAGACTTTTGTTTTTTATTATTATTCTGGATATTTCTGTATTTTTTAATATATGTACATATATATTGCTACTTTCTACTATAACAGGAATGCAGTCCTTAGCACATCACAGCCTAAGTTTTATTATTTTATAGTATTATTCGCAGTACTATTCACGTTTTTACAAAACTCGTTCTTCTTGATATTGATTTCAGTGCTGTAATCATATTTTTTAATAAATGTTAGATAATTTAAATTGTTATAATACTAAATTGTTGTAAATGTTTAACATTTGAAATTGTAAAAACAAGCAATTGTTGTCTTATCTATTTTTTTTTAATTTTCATAATAAGAAATAGTTGTTAATGTGTATAAATTGAAATTAATAAGAAATTAATATTGTTATAAATGATAAATGTGTATTTTTCCAGGTTTGGTGACAGATCGAAAAAAGGTTCCACTGGATGTCGTCAGAAGGAGAGCGTTACGATGTGGAGATGGATCTAACCATCTGTGGGGCTGGGGTGATACGGATATGACGCAAGAAGAAAGAAATATAGTGGAAAAAGAAAGTAAAGATGTGACCACTGAGAAACAAGATGAAGAATTCGCTGATTGCTTTAATAAAAAATCGTTAATCGATTTTCAAATAAATAAATAAAATACCTTTTTACAACATTTTAAGTGTGTCCAAATACTAGTTCACAAAATCTGGATTATCTCCAATTACAGGAGTTACTTTTATATTATTTTTGACATCTCATCATAGATGAAGGAGAATATGGAAGTCTGAGCATTTACGGGGCTGTCGATCGTCAATTATATAAGAGTTTCTGCTTAATAAAAAGCTTCTTTACATCTCACCAATGTGAGATGTCTCTAGTGAAGTTCTAGTGATTCAAGAACAAGGTTTCTAAATTGGTTCGTATTTTTAGAACTTCCAAGAATTTGAGTATTGTGGATGTCAATAATGGGTAGAATTGGTGAAGGTTACACGTGTGTAAAGTGACCATTTAAACCAGCCTATGTTGGTCGTCAGCCCCTTATATACCCAGACTTCCATTTACTTCTTCATCTTTGATGAGATGTCAACAAATAATGTGAAATAAAATACCTACTCGTCCTTCAGAAAATCAATATGATTTGATTAAACGTGACATTTTAACAAAGAGAAAGAAGAATTTGGAACTCTGGGAGTTTATTAGGCTTGAGATTTGCAATAGGTTAGTTTAAGTGATCACTTTATAGACATGTAACATTCACTATTTTCTCCTTGATTGATAACCACACTACTCAAATTTCGAAAGTTATATTTATGTTTTTGATTGATTTACATCGTAGTTTGCGGCTCCATCTATGATTGATTTCAGTAAGTTACACGTGAGTAAAGCGATCACTTAAACCATTCTATGATAGGTTGAAAGCTTTCCCAGACTTTCATATTCTCTTTCATTTATGTTGAGATGTCAATTTAATTCAAATAATGTTTAAAAAAGTACAAAAATATAACCTTAGTAGACTAACCCCAGATTTGGGAACAAAGATTTGGATATTTAAAAAATTAATGGCATTTAGTTTATGGAATGACATATTGATTATTTTAAAAACACTTGTACAATACTTGTATAATTAAACACTTGTATAATATCGCTTATTGAATTTTTTTTCATTACACATGACTAGCTTCAAAAACTAAAGATATTTTTATCGACAAGAGATTTTGACAAGATCATCATTCGATGGAAACAACTGTATTCTTTTATTACACCTTGTTCCATATAAAGGCCAAATTATGAATTATCTTGAAAATTTAGAAATACAAAAAAACCTGAGTTCTTACAATATTTTTTTAAATAATATATTGTTTCAAAATTCTCCGCCATTGCTTTCCATTTTTCCTTTGTTTTCAAACTCCGTTCCTTGACTAACCCCTTCCCCTTACTTTCCCCTGTCCTTATTTATAGAACAATTTTATATTTTATATTTAAGTTATTATTCAGACCTGAGTTTAACTTCTGAAACATGTAGTCTATAATAAAACTCAAGTGGTAAAGAACGAAGTGTTTTCTTTAATCATTGTAACTGTATTCTTCGCAACTAGTCGTGTGTAACGAAATAAATTTCGATAAGCGGTATTATACAAGTGTTAAATTATACAAGTATTGAAGGTACAAGTGTTTTTAAAATAATCAACATGTCATTCCACAAAGTTAATGCCGAATCACAATTATTAGTGATTAACGATTTGCATACACTAAAAATATTGTAATTATATGAATTTTATGAGTCAAGTTTTAACAAAGGTACAGGTATCTCCATCAGAGTTGTCCTTATATACAGGTACCCACGTGTAAGTATTGTATAAAGTGCTCTTGACGTAATAAATTACGAAAATAGGGGTATATTAACTATCCATTATTTATGACTACTATTAATATATTCATGTACAGTAACACGAGATAAGTTTTTCATTCTGTACACAAGCGATGCGTTTGTGTATTATTTATACGGTATTCAAAGTGGAAAAAATAAACGTTTTCAAAAAATTAAGAAAAAACATAGTAAAAACCCATACGTTTATCCAAAAAAGCGAAAGCCAATAAATCAATAAACCAACAATTATATTTGAAGAATTTCAAAAACAACTTTTTAAGATTTATCGTATTTCTAACCGAGGGTCAAGGTTACACAATTTAAAATTAGATCATTAAAATATTGCAATATTAATTAAATTTTATATCATGTTTTAAATTTATATGATTAAGTATTTATAAGAAATTAAATATGATTTCCAAAAAATATTTTAGTATCTTTATTACCTGTTGACAACATTGCTTCTCGAAACATAGATGATGGAATATTGGGACGTGTCATAGATTTTACCTATCCTACGGTCATATGAACAAACGAGCTATCGTTAAAAGATCAAATATTAAATTGTCCGAAAACTATAAAAATAGTATTTAAAAAATTAAACACATGTATAATATCACTTGATTTATTGAGTTTTATTTCGTCACACATGACTAGCTTCGAATGTTACATATATTTTCATTAACATGTGATCTTAAAAATTAACGAGTAAAAAAATGATAATTCCGGAATATAAAGAGGTGGGCGAAATAACAACTAGAGAGGCGTGGTTTTGTTTAATGGGACATAATGGGACCAGAATGGTGATGTATTTTGTAAAAACATCTGTAGTTTTCGAAACTAGTCGTGTGTAATGAAATAATATGCAATAAGTGGTATTACATAAGTGTTTCATATTTAAAATTTTCCACAATACATCATTCCACAAAGTTAATGCCAAATTAATAAATAATATTAAAATATTACTAAATTAAAAGTTTCATGAGAAATATAGAAAGTACTTTATTTTAAATAGGTTAGAATTGAAGGTACTTTTTCCATTGCAAATAATAACAAAATAATATTTAATACATTTTTCAACTACTGATTACCACAATTTTTGTGTCTTTATTTTTTTTCTTTTCAGTCACTTTAAGCTAATCAGGCGTGAATAAGTGGTAAAAATCTCAACTTTCACTCTAAAGCTTTTGATTTCTAGAATATGAGTCAATATTGAAAAAAAACCTTTTTTTTCTGGTAATCTCATTTTATTTTCTTTACATTTCAATGAGTTTCTCAAAAAAAGGAAGAAATAAATAATCCTTTTTAGAAACGTTACGTTAATACTGATGGGGAAATTTAGGTCGTATTTACTTTCTTAAATTGATTTTGCTTTCTAAATTGAGATGTTTCGGGTATCATCTAAAAACCTTTTCCACCGCGTTGGTATATTTAACCCCTAATTCACTGAAAGGTAATGCTACCATATATCGTGTGCGTGGAAATCTATTTATCAACTCACGGCCGTATGCAATTTTCACAAATTAAATACATAAACACACTTAAAAATACATAGAATAATAATAAATGTAAAAAATAAACGCTTATATAAGACCAGTTTTAAGTATGTATATTAATGTCAACACGACTAGTTTTGAGAACTATAGATGTTCTCATTAACATGTGAAAATGAAACTGTATTGTGACGCTTTTATTTTTAAATTGAAATCATCATGACATTCCGCAAAGTTAATGCCAAATCATTAATGCAAGAAACCAAGCATTAAAATATCATTACTTCGAACTGAAAATGATTTATTAACTATGATTTTTTCGTTCTTCTTAAGCATTCTTCTATAGTATCACTCTTCAAAATCCTAAATTTGACATAGTCAAGGTAAGAATTCAGAATTCCCATCAACTGCGAATCTGCAATTGTAAGAAGCAGGCCTATGTGTCTTATATTATGGCCTATCTATTAGGCTCGCTGTTGCCTTACTTTATTTAGTACCCAGCCTACCTAGCCTACCCAGCCCAACTTAAAACCTCGTTGTTCTGTACATGTTCCGACTAATGAATCCCCAACATGCACCTGTAGCACCATATCTCAAACGCCTCTAGCCGCCTCCTGCCTGCCCGATAGTCTACGTTTCTCTTTCATTCAACAATATGCTCCAAACTAAAGATTTAACTAAGGTTTTTCTAATTTTAAACTTATATAAATACTGTGTCTGAACCACTTTTTATTGGTACACTTTCTCCAACCGGTTTCAACAAGAACCTTGTCATCATCAGGGTTCATGTACTAAATTCTAAAACATTGAAATACTCAAAGTTAATTACCCTTCCCTTATCAAAAACTTCCACGCACTCCGTACCCCATATGAAAATATGATTTAAAAAACTTCTAAATGTTGTTTTTATTGTGCATTGCGTAGGGAATACGTCAACTCCGAATGACAACTACAAAATATATATCATCAGCAGTTAAAGGTTAATAACGCAAAACGAGACCATTAAGAAATTAAATGATACTTTTTTGATATTATTTTAAAATGGCTGTTTTTAAGATAGCTCGTTTTGCAATTCTCGGACGCCATTTTGAATGACGTCAGTAAACGATCGCAGAATGTAAGAATTAATTGACCATGAAAAACTTTTAGCATAATATTATTGACAAACGATATTTTTAAAGAAATACCTTAGGAATACCTACCTTTATTTTTAACTTTACTTTACCAAAATTTATTTGGCAATATCGCAAATATTATTTTAAAGGCAAGGTGAAAATATGTAAGAGGATACGATTCAATAAATTAATCGACTATTAATGTACGGAATTAAAATTCATATCAATAATTTTAAAAAAATTACACAACTTATAATTAATTGAGTTAATAAAATTTTTGCGTGATAAAAATTACATATATTATGTTTATAATCCATTAAATTTGATTAATTTATTTCAAAGTTATACTTTTCAAATGATTGCGAAAAAAAAATTTTTGTGAATTTTTACTTTGTAAAAATGCAATTATATAGAAAAATAGCCGCTTTTATAGCAATATGACAAAAAGTAGGTTATGTATTTTTTTTATTATTCAAAAAAATACAATATTTACAAAGTAAATACTGAATAAAAAAATTAGGATTCACAACATTTTGAGTGGTCCTTAGTGGGAGTACTTTTTTATTATTATTTTAATATCACAACATAGATGAAGGAGAATATTTCAGGACCTATGACGTACTAAACACCGATTAATTGATCACTTACACATATGCAACATTTTCCATTTTACCCTCGATTGACAGCCACAGTACTCAATTTTTGATACTCATACAAATATCATAAATCTCAAGACGATTTATGTTTGAGGTCACAGAAGCCATTGATGGTTAGTTTAAGAAAGCTTTTATTTAGAGGATACACTTTTATTTAGATGTATGCATGATTCTAACCGGATTTTTTTACACACTGGAAGATGCCTGAAAATATAATTTCCAATTATTATGCACAATACTTTTTGTGGTGTATCCAAATCATTGCTTACAAATCTGGGTTTCTCCACTTACATTCTCCTAGTAATATCCCATGTAGATATAGATTTATGACCAAGTATTTAAACACACTCAAAACGTTGTGAATAATTTAAATTCTTTTATATTCTAGACTTGAATGTTATGTTACGTTATTGTTCATTTTATTCTTTACATTTCAAAGTTATAAATCATTAAGATAAAAGAAGGAAAATTATGAGACAAAACATCCTAAAATTGTATTCATAAAAATATATTTACGTCGTATTAACACATATCGCTCACTCCTTTCAAGAACGTTATAAATCAAAAAACTTGATTTTTATGGAGATCGTTTTTAAAGTTTCAAAATATAACACAATGTATTAAAAATAAATATCAAACCACTTATTGAACTTTTTATTGTGCAACAGATCTTTTTAGGTAAAACCTGAAGGTTTTTTCTCCAATCGAAAAATATTTAGTTTATTTAAAAAAATTATTAAATAATACCTTTTCTTCAAAATGCAAAAACAACACTTTCTACCCTGTAGCGGGTAAATATTAGGTTAAAAATATGCCTCTTTTTCTGGGATATAGTACATTTTCTGGGCATTTCAAAAACATGCACAACTGAAAATTGACGATTTTCTATTTATGACGTTCTTGAAAGGAGTGAGCGATATGCTAGAAAGATACGATGAATAAAACATTATACTATTGAAAAATACCATACTATTGTGAAGTAAATACAGGATAGCACAACATTTATCAGCCTATCGGAAGATGTTATAATTTTTTCAAATGGCGTCGTACGTAAATCATATACATACATACACAGGGTTTATGACCTGTCAAAGGCTGGTTGAGTGATTACTTTACATACGTGCAACATTCACCATTCTACCCATGATTGACAACCACGTTACTCAAATTTTTGAAACTCTTACATATACCGACAAGACACACAAGGTGGCTTGGTGGGTCTCTGCAAAAAAAAATGTTCTAAATATGTAAAAATTGCGATTTAAATAAATGAATACAAATAAAAAATAAAACAAATATCATAAATCTACAACATTTTGAGTGTGTCCAAACACTGTTCACAAAATCTGGATTATCTCCAATTATAGGAGTTATTTTCATAATATTTTTGACATCTCATCAAAGATGAAGAAGAATACGACGGTCGTCAGCCCAGTTAATGCCCAGACTTCCATATTCTTCTTCATCTTTGATGAGATGTCAAAAATAATATCATTAATCTCATGACACTGTACACTGGAGCCATCTGTAGTTGGACATAACGTAACAAACCAATGACAGGTCATTGGTTAGTTAAAGTAACACCACCTTGTAAATACCCAGACTCCCATATTTTTCTTTCTCTATCTTGAGATGTCTAAATGTAGAAGAAACTCCTAAGTGAAAGAACTCATATTTTTGAAGGATTTGGACACACCAAAAATTTTATAAATGGCTAAGTGTTAAATTATAGTTTTTGAAAGAGAAGAATGTAGATCTGAGTTGAAATATTGGTAAACGGAGTGATTTTGGAACAGGTAGATGATTTCGTTTATTTGGGTAGTATGTTTTCTAGGGATGGAAAGATTGATAAAGACATAGAAAGGAGAGTGAATGCTGGGAAGAAAGTGAATAGTTCACTGAAATCAGTTATAACAAATAAAAACCTATCAGCGAAAGCTAAACTGGCAGTACACAACGGAGTCCTGGTTCCAACCCTAATGTATGTAAGTGAAACATGGAGTTGGCAGAAGGCAGATCTCTTGGCTCCGGAATATACGAGATTGGATGGGGATCAGATAGGATGAGGCGCTGTTTAGAGCTTCCCAAGACAGGGATACATACTCTCAAAAGATAGTCGACATCCTGGGAATCTGACATGCCACATAAAGAAGAAGAAAACTAGTGTTCTGATTTTTTACCTCCTATTTTTTCTTCATTTTTTTTCCCACATAACTGTAATATCCTCTATTCTGAACTCACATTCACTCGTATTATCCATCTCCCCTTTATTATTCTTCTCTTAAATCTAAGAGTCTAGAGAGCAAGACTGATCATCTCATATCATTGACGATTTAATAGACGTAGTATCGATCTTTAAAGTGACCTATGTACCAATTTATATAACTAAAAAGTAATCAGACACTGGATTTTACAATCAATGGATGATATATCAATATACAGAATGGCGCAAAACTAATCACGCTTTCAGAATTTTATTTTTTTTTCAAAAAGCGTTGTACGTCAATACTATTTGATATTTGCGAATTGAACAACTGCAGTATACAAACGAACTTACAGGAGCGTGTAATTAATCATCCGATTTTGTTTTTAAATCACTTTTTTACCACATTAAAAAATTGAGTTATTAAAATCTTAAGTGGAAAAGATGATATCCGTCAAGTAGCTGCCGCCAGTTTTGATACACATTTGTGCCCATTTTATCAATCTGTTTGTATCCTGCAGCTGTATAGTACACAAATGTCAGATATGATTGACGTGCGATGCCATTTAAAAAAATTTATAATCTTCCGAAAGGGTGGTTAATTTCGTGCCACACTGCAAAAATAAAAGATAACATGAAGCAACCGTCATTTTATTTTAATACAAAGAAGATGGAAGTCTGAGAGTTCCAAGGCTTATTTATGATAAAGCAAGCCCTGGGATGTACGGACTTCCATCTACTTTTGTAAAAAGCGATAGATGCTTCATCTTACGTTGAGACACCTGTCATTATCTTTTCACCGCGATTCAATCTCTGGACTATGTATTGAGTAAGCTCTTTTGAAACCTTCAATTCTTTATATCTTAAAACGAAATATTTTTACTGTAATTGAGTAATAAAACCTCTCTCTTCTTATTTAATTAGAAGGATATAAAAAATAATGAAAAAACATGAAAAGACTCTTTATTTACATGTTGCGTTTATAGGTGTGTTATTATTGTAAGTTTTTTTTTAATTAAGCTCCAACAGGAAATGTCAGTATAAAATTTGAATTTCGAGAAAATAGTATCATTATTTTATTTACATTTTGAGTGTGTCCAAATACTTGTTCACAAATCTGGATTATCTCCAATTATAGGAGTTTTTTTCATATTATTTCATATTTTGACATCAAATCATCAGATGTCAAAAAATATATAAAAAATTTAAAAAATTATATTATATTATTTTTTGACATCTCATCAAAGACAAAGAAGAATATGGAAGTCTGGGCATTTACGGGGCTGACGACTGTCATAGGTTGGTTTAAGTGATCACTTTACACACGTGTAACATTCACCAATTCTACCCATTATTGAAAACCACACTACTCAAATTCTTGGAAGTTATATATATATATATATGAACCAATTTAGAAACCTTGTTCTTGAATCACTTGAACTTCACTAGAGACATGTTGTAAAACAATATGACATTATTTTATTATTCATGCTTTTTAACGCATTTCTTTGTACGTGCTTCGTATATAAATATATTTATAAAGTTAATGTCTTAAAAATATTCATCAGATTCATCAAAAAGAGATGGTGCAACTGTGCAGTACCAAAAAAACCTCGGAAAGAGTCCAAAGTAGGTAGAACTGATGCTTCTATAGACAAAGTTTAAGCTAGATTTGATGCTTTTGTTGGAGCAGTTTAAGCAGAACTGATGCTTCTTTAAGCGAAATTTAAGGCAGAATTAATGCTTCCGCAGGCGAAGTCTAAGGCAGAACTGATGCTTTTATAAACGATGTCTTAGGCAGAACTGATGCTTCTGTGGGCGAAGTGTAGGGCAGAACTGATGCATCTGCAGACGTAGTCTAATGCAGAAGAAATGCTTCTGTAGGCGAAATCCAAAGCAGAACTGATGCTTCTATAAGCGAAGTCTAAGGCAGAATTGATGCTTCTAAAGGCAAAGTCTTTAGCAGAACTGATGATCCTATAGACGAAGTCTAAGGCAGAACTGATGCTTCTGTTGGCGAAGTCTAAGGCAGAACTGATGCTCCTATAGACGAAGTCTAAGGCAGAACTGATGCTTCTGCAGGCGAAGTCTAAGGCAGAACTGATGCTCCTAAGACGAAGTCTAAGGCAGAACTGATGCTTCTGTAGGCAAAATATGAGGCAGAATAAATGCTTCTGTAGGCGAAGTCTGAGGCATAATAAATTCTTCTGTAGGCGAAGCCTGAGGCAGAACTGAAATTGATAATGAAACCTTGAACAGGACGTGCTCACACGTCAGGCACACATATATATTCATTTATATAAAAATCGCAACATTTAGCAATAAAAAGTAATAGCTATAACAAGTTTGCAATACGTGTTTTTGACATTTCAAAGCATTTTGTCGAAAATTCCACCTTCTGTAAAACTTATTTTTCCAATAATTTGTGTCAATGGATTAAATATTTAAATATTTAAAGGAAAATAGTTTCTTACTTTATTTTATCAGTGATTTGGCAATCGCTTTGTACATCATTTATCCATTATTAAATTAAACTAACTAACCATCACGCCGCTTCTCCGAAGGGGTAGGCAGAGAGAATAGAGCGCCACACCACTCTGTCCTTGCAAACATTCTTCGCCTCTTCCACGTTCATGCATCTCCTCATACATACCCGCCGATTGTTACGACTCCTAACCTGACCACTTTCAAGTATTTGGCATACCTGATTGTGCCATGTTTTTCTCGGTCTTCCTCTGCTTCTTTTCCTACTAACATTCGCCTCATAAATTTGTTTTACCGTTCTTTCCTCACTCATTCATTCCACATGTCCAAACCATCTCAACACACCTTTCTTAATTTTATCGATAATGCTTATCTCAGCTTTGCATTCCTTCCTTATTTCACTATTCGCACATCTATCATACATCGTTTTGTCGCATATCCTTCTGAGAGATCGCATTTCGACTGCATTCAGTCTACTTTCATCCTTCTTTTGCCAACTCCATGTTTCACTTCCATACATTAGAGTTGGAACCAGGACTCCGTTGTGCACTGCCAAATTGGTATATAGTTAGCACTACCTTTAAATATCTATTGTTACACATCAAATATGCATTCCGCATCAATATAGAAACCTAGATTTTAGAGATGTGCTCTTAGGATGCTGAAGGATGAAAAGGGGGTAAAAACTATTTTCAGTAGGAATATGTACATAAAGGAAGGAGGCTTACCTCATTGCCAAATTACTGATTGATGAGTATACTTTTGAACATGCGTTTGACAATGCCCTAACAAGGCGAAACAATTGTCACAACAGTAATTTTTTATGTGTTTTTGTTAGTAAAATACAACTTAATAGACTCAAAAAATCTGTGTTTGATTTAAAATTAATACATAAATTAAAATGGAGTTCTACAAATCAAACGCCAAATTAATAAATACATAGTAAAAGTAATACCATATAAAATTTCATTCTTAATATGTGTATATGTATATATATATATATATATATATATATATATATATATATATATATATATATATATATATATATATATATATATATATATATATATATATATGTATATATATATATATATATATATATATATATAAATATATATATATATATATATATATATATATATATATATATATATATATATATATATATATATAAATATATATATATATATATATATATATATGTATATATATATATATATATATATATATATATATATATATATATATATATATATATATATATATATATATATATATATATATATTTATATATATATATATATAAATATATATATATATATATATATATATATATATATTTATATAATTTTTTTAAGGTGGTATGGACATGTGGAGCGAATGGATAGTGAGAGAATGACTAAGAAAGCGTATTTGGCGAATGTGAGCGGGAGGAGAAACGAGGATGGCCGAAAAAGACTTGGCACGTTCAGATCAATTAGAACCTTAAATCTGGTGGTGTCAAAAGTCTGCGTAAAAGTATCGGAGGGCTATGACTAGATGTATGGATGTGAAGGAGGCGAGGAGTGTAAGTCAGGACGGAAAAGTGTGGCGTTCCATCCTCTCTACCCTGCGGGGAAGCGGTATGATGGTTGTAATAGTAGCAAAAGTAGAAATTATTTCTTGAGTATGTATGTAAACATCTCTGCCTATTCTGCAGAAGCAACGTGATGGTTAGTTAGTTGCTATGTTAATCCCATAATGAGTCCCTAATGACGCAATCGCCATTGAAATTGAACTTAATGGATATGTGCAAAACTTGAACGATGTATTGTATATTGCAGGTAAACAGGTTATTTAAACATTTTCACATCAGATCCTCCTCATTAGCCTCGAAGCCTTCAGGTCCAGTTGACGTTGAGTTACTAGTGCAATGCCTAACAAACAAGGCTCTATTTTACATTTGTGATAAACGGATTTACCCTTAAGAAATAACGTGAGTGATCAGAACAACCCCTTATTTACTGTTTATTTCGAAAATATGAGAGTTCACTTTCTGGTATTAAATTTATGCATGCGTCTTTTTCATTACACATAAGAAATACTAAAATATGTACACTAAAATACATAATTTTAGTATGCATTTTTTTTCAAAAGTAAGCTCAAATTACATTTAATAGATTTATATTATCCACTGACACTGCGTGCTGGAATTGCATTTTTAATATATTATTAGATTAAAACCAATATTTTTAGCTTTTCCACTTTATTTTTATTTGACCAGCAGCTAAAAATAGTAGTTTTAATCTAATAAAATATTTAATTACATTTCATACAATATAAAGTATTATTTTCACTTAATTTACTTTTTTTACAACATTTTGAGTGCGTCCAAATACTTGTTCACAAATCTGGATTATCTCCAAAAATATGACGGTCGTTAGCTCCGTAAATGCCCAGACTTCCATATTCTTCTTCATCTTTCATGAGATGTCGAATAAAATAAAAACTTAGTTTACTGTTTTTTTCGAAATTTAATTTTTGCTTGCACATATCGCTCACTCCTTTCAAGAACATAAATCAAAAATCGTCAATTTTCAGTTGTGCATCTTTTCAGAATGCCCAGAAAATGTACTATATCCCAGCAAAAGCGGCATATTTTTAACTTAATATTTACCCGCTACAGGGCAGAAAGTTTTTGCATTTTTAAGAAAAGGTTTTGTTTAATTATTTTTTAAAATTAACTATATATTTTTCAAATGGAGAAAAAACATTCAGGTTTTACCTAAAAAGATCTGTTTCATAGATAAAAGTTCAATAAGTGGCTTGATATTTATTTTTAATACATTGCATTATATTTTTAAACTTTAAAAACGTTCTCCTGAAAAATGAAGTTTTTTGATTTATGACGTTCTTGAAAGGAGTGAGCGATATGTTATTGTATAAATGAAATTGTTTTGAAATTGTATAAAAATTATTTTTGCCCTAAGTTTTGTGACAGAAAAACCTTTTGATAGAAGAAGAGGATGAAAAAAGATATTTGGAAAACGCTAAAAACGAGCCATCTAACTCGTATATTTTCTTCTAAAGAAAAGTTAACAGATGAGCAAGCGGAGTGTGATTCTGCAAAAAATAAACAATTGATTTTTTTTTTAAAGTGTAAGAATTTAATTTCTTGCCGACGAAGTGGTAAATTAGTATTTATTTTCAAAAATTCATGATTTATTTTAAGATATTATTTATTAGGTAAACGAATTAAAACTTTATTTGCTAAATCTATTTCCAATTTATTTCCCATACAGGTTATAAATAAACACTTTAGATTTTTCTTAAAATTTTGACGCGTAACCTATTCTTATACGCCCATTATATTTGTGTTCATTTTACGCTGATTTCATGTTACGCCGGTGTATCTCGGATAGGAACACCGCACCGGTAAAACGATAGCTACCTGTACTTTAAAAGACAAGTTATATTTTATTATACAATCAACTGCGTAACAAAAATTGATAACTCACTAAGATAAAAAATATTTAATTTGGTTTTTAGTAATATATGCATTAACAATTTATTGCTTTAACTAGAAAATAAAAAAATCAAAGTATATATCAAATATAATGTCAAATCAAATATAGTGAGCCTCCGTAGTGTAATGGTTAGCACGCTCGGCTACCGTTGTGGAGGTCCCGGGTTCGATTCCCAAGGGGGGTAAAATAAATATAAGTGATTTTTTCACTGTCATATTTATTCAATATTACCCTGGACTGGTACCTGAAGCGGAGGGCTTATCACCTATCCTTCATGTGTAAACGATCAAGATAACACTGCGTTTATATGACGCAGTGCCCTATGCACCATTGGGGTGCGGATGAGGGTTTTATTTTTTATATTTATTTTTTGATGTGACAGTTATTTTGATAAGTATAAATTTATATAAATGTGAAATTTTCTTTTTATTAAAAAATCGCAAGCAATTAATTCATTTCTACATACTTTGAATAAAATACGAGTATTCGACTTATTTAAGGAAAATGACATATTTATTAAATTATAAAATATTCATGTTCGAATGTTATTCAGTTCGATTGAGACATGTTTTTAAAACGATGAATTAATAACAAGTTGTTATAAGTTTAAAATACATTTCACTTCTATAAAATGCACTCCTCAGATTTCTTTAAATTTTGTAAATGATTGAATTCCGGTTAAATATTTTTTTTAAATTAAAGCAAATAATTAAGCAATGAATAATTAACCATTTCATTAGTTGACTAAGAATACCTTCTAACTTTAAAAATCATTCCAGTATGTCAGGTATTTTTTTTACACGACTTATGAATATCGCTTATGCCTTGAGTTGTATTATCTAATTATTTTAATTCTTATACAGAATAAACCTATGTACCTTTTATTTGAGCGGAAATGTGAAATTCCTAATTAATCCATATTATACCTTTTTTCTTGTTTTTGGAAATACATGATATATTTTTTAATCTTGAATTTTATATGTTTTTCATTCAATTTTTTTATTATTAATTAATACGTATTTGTGTATTTAAAATATTGGATATAATATTTTTCATTTTGTATTTTTTAATAAAATAACCGTTTAAGAAAAATTAAATAAATGAAATAGGAATTATCGTGTTATCATTTTGTCATATTTGAAAATCTGTTATTTTCTAGACGTCCGAAAACAATGGCTCCTGGAATGATGGCTGTGAATGACCTTTTGATGTCAGAAGCATCAAATTGTAAAACCCTTTTGGAAGAGAAACCTTCTCCTAAAGTATACGAATACTCTACAAGAAAGAAACCATATGTCCACAAGAAGTACACGTAAGTCATGACTATCTATACCATTCAAAAACCTAATGTCTTCAAGTAGTATAAGTAGGTTATGATAATCTTTACCATTCAAAAACCGTGTGTTCTCGCGGATTTTAATCAAGTTATGATAATCGTTACCATTCAAAAACCATGTGTTCTTACGGAGTATAAGTAAGTCATGAAAATGTATTTGTATATTCTCATTTTTGAAGTTCTTTCAACTGGAGAAATATATTTTTTGGGTTGATATGTTTAAATCGAGTAAATCTCTCAACTCCTCTACTCTTTGAGATCTTCATCTTAACATCTACTCAAAATTTTTAACTAGTGATGTTTGCTATACAAACTTGCAAATATTAAAATAATCCTTAATGAATTACATGTTAGTTAATTTCAATACCTTTTAGTGAAAGAAACGGAAGCTTACACAGTATTTTGTATACCATTTATTTCATCCTTATTTGCTCATTAAAAATATTTAATTATACAGGTTATTATACAGACCTGAATGATGGAAGTTTAACTTCTGAAACATGTAGTCTATAATAAAGCTCAAGTGGTAAAAAAACGAAGTGTTTTCTTTAATCATTGTAACATGTCTTACCACAAAGTTAATGCCGAAACAATAAATAAAAATATTTAATATTACGACAGACATCTTATATAAAAAAATATTTACACTCCTCACCTTTTCACGATATTTATACAAATTTAACAATGCAGGAATATTTATGTTGAGAATCAGTTGAATATAAAAAATATGTAATTTTTTTACTGTTTTTCATGTAATTTCATCAATTGGTTCAGCGGTCACTTCGTAGTACAGTAATATCTATAAGTCTACTTGGTAAATACCACTATTTCTTAAAATATTATATACAATGTTTTGATGCATTCCGCGTTATAATCAAATACATGGAGCTAAGTCTAAATTTTAGAATTTTGTTCTTGGGACGTTGGAGAATAAAGAGAGAGTAGCTTTTTCTTATCTTTATTTATTTTTATGATGATTTAATTTTTTTGTTTTTTTAAGTGCTCTACATAATTATGTTTATTTTTTCTTTCAGATATAAATACAAATGGTTGAATATATTCGTACATTCATATGTACATATCACTCTTGTGTACCAACTTTATGTTCACATATTTAAATTCAGCTGGACAGTCATTATTTTTTGTAAGTATCTTTCAGCAAGTTAAATTATTGTGCTTACTTTTTATGGATAGTGCGGTTAATCGTTGTTCTCTTTTGCCATATTTTATTGTGAAATTGGAAAACCAAGAAAAACTTGACATGATCAAGTATTTCAAATGCTTGAAAGTGGTCACGTCAGGAATCGGAATAATCGGCGTGTGTGCAGAAGAAGGTATATAAATGTGGAAAAGGCAAACATTGTAAGCAAAGACAGATTGATATTGCGTTCCATGTTCTCTGCCTACGCCTGCGGAAGCGGCGCGACGGATAGTTAGTTTTTTTGTACACACTCTTTATTTTGTAAGCACTCACTTAGGTTACTCAAAATTTTCAAAAAAAGTAAGGTAAGGTAAGTCTAAATTTTCAAAAAAAATATTAATATAATATTATAATTGGAATAAAATAACAGTTATTTTGTTTTTTCCACATAAATTTCATTCGACCAGCGACCAAGTTTCGTCGTAACCAATAACCTCAGACTAGTATGCGTAATCGGAGGGCATGTATTACTAGATGTATGGATATAACGGAAGCTAGAAGTGTGTCAGAACAAAAAAGTGTGGTGTTCCATCTTCTCTGACTACCCCTGAAACAGCATGATAGTAGTATATTATATTATACAGTATATAAGTAAAACCATTTTATCTATACAGATATATATATATATATATATATATATATATATATATATATATATATATATATATATATATATATATATATATATATATATATATATATATATATATATATATATATATATATATATATATATATATATATATATATATATATATATATATATATATTATATATATATATATATATATATATATATATATTTTAAATTCCTATTTATTTGTAGAGATATTTTTTTCAAGTTATTTGATTAATCTCCTCAATATCATCTCAAATATTACAATCATTTATATTTCTTTCTTTCATCAAAATGCACGGATAAAAATATATTGAATTGTGAGGTTTTTTTTGTATAAACACAATTCTTGAAACAATATTCTCACTGAATGAAATGAAAATATATATATATAGATAAAATAGTTTCACTAATATATTAACGGTCACGTTTCAATATTAAATCATCGTTAAGAAATTTTTCATCGCAAATAAATAACGTAGCAGTCAAGTTCAAAAGAGTCTTGTAGTTTCATAGCAAACAAGTATGTTATATATCAATAACATAATATCCACAAAGGATTTTTATCTTTGTGTGTTTTATTATTTCTTGGAAACATTTAAGACTAGAAATTATTCCATAATAATAATTGCATTATTGTATTCAATGGCTTTTTGCGTCAGTCGTATTCAAACAATGTAAAAGCATTTAATATCTTCAACCTTATAGCTTAAACATATAGCCATAAGTCAAATATCGCTCACTCCTTTCAAGAACGTCATAAATCAAAAATCGACAAATTTCAGATGTGCATGTTTTCGGAATGCCCAGAAAATGTACTATATCCCAGCAAAAGCGGCATATATTTAACATAATATTTACCCGCTACAGGGCAGAAAGTGTCGTTTTTGCATCTTGAAGAAAAGGTATTGTATTTTTTTTGTTGATAAATATACCAAATATTTTTCAAATGGTGAAAAACCTTCAGGTTTTGCCTAAAAGGATCTGTTGCACAGTAAAAAGTTAATAAAAGGCTTGATATTGATTTTAAATATATTGTTTTATATTTTTAAACCTTAAAAATGTTCTCCTGAAAAATCACGGTTTTTGATTTATGTCGTTCATGAAAGGAGTGAGCGATATATATTCAATTCAAATAAGCGCCCTAGGGACGGTCAATAAAATTGACAATATTTCGTCTCAAAAGTACTTGTTTCGCAAAAAAAATATAAGGTACATACCGTACAAAAGCATTTTTCAACATTTATTGCATTTTTATGATTGAATTTTTTTTTTAATAATAATATATTATTTCGATCCATGAGTAAATATTTATAATTAAAATAATGAAAAACGTATTTTAAAAAAAAAACACATTTTAACTTTTCTTTAATATTGTTGTTTAAATAAAGATGAAAGGATAGTAAAACAAATTTATGAAGAGAATGTGGTTGGCAATAGAGGCGGAGGAAGACCGAGGAATACTTGGCATGATCAAGTATTTACAATACTTGAAAGTGATCAGATCTAGAGACGTGTATGTATGAGGAGATGTATAAATGTGAAAGAGGCGAAGATTGTTTGCAAGGTCAGAGTTGTGAGGCATTTTTTTCTCTTTTCCCACTTCTTCGGAGAAGCGGTGTGATGGTTAGTTAATTTTTTTTTACTCCAAACGAGCACTCATTTATACTACTCAAAGTTCTCACCATTAGCCCTTGAAGCACTCTTTTAATGCAACTGTATAATTCAACACACACAGCTCAAGCATTGTTGGTCAGTGAAGCTGACTACAATCTAGCATATATAGCTCACTCCTTTCAAGAACGTCATAAATCAAAAAACTTGATTTTTCAGGATAATGTTTTTAAAGATTTAAAATATAATACAAAGTATTAAAAATAAATATCAAGCCACTTACTGAATTTTTTACTGTACAACAGATATTTTTAGGTAAAACCTGAAGGTTTTTTCTCCATTTAAAAAATATTTAGTATATTTAAAAAAATAATTAAACGATACCTTTTCTTCAAAATGCAAAAACAACACTTTCTGCCCTGTAGCGGGTAAGTATTATGTTAAAAATATGCCTCTTTCGCTGTGATATAGTACATTTTCTGGGCATTCCGAAAACATGCACAACTGAAAATCAACGATTTTTTTATTTATGACGTTCTTGAAAGGAGTGAGCGATATGTGTACAAGCCAGCGATAACCGACTGTCAAAAAACGGTAAATAAATTTGTTACACATACGTCAGTAGCTTTATAGTTGTAAAAACCCGTTTAAAACCACATCCAAGGGTTTTCGACTCATTTTAAATACAACATTTTGAGTTTGTCCAAATACTTGTTCACAAATATGAATTATCTCCAATTATAGGAGTTTTTTCATAATATTTTCTGACATCTCATCAAAGATATATGGCCAGATTTCGTTTTCGAGTTGTGATGGTTTTCATCCAGACCAGCGACCTTTCTTCATATACAACATTTTAAGTGTGTCCAAATACTTGTTCACAAAATCTGGATTATCTCCAATTACAGGAGTTATTTTTATATTAATTTTTGACATCTCATCAAAGTATTTGGACACACTCAAAATGTTGTGAGCAAATTATAAGCTTAAATAATAAAAATGAAAATGATATTTACTGGCGTTTCTCGTGTGTCTGATTATAATCCAGGATTCGGACCTCACATACTAATATAAGAGTTTCTGCTTAGTAAAAAGCTTCTTTACATCTCACTAATAGACGTCTCTAGTGATGTTCTAGTGATTCACGAATAATGTTTCAAAATTGCTTTATATATATAGAACTTCCAAGAATTTGAGTAGTGTGGTTGTCAATAATGGGTAGAATTGGTGAATGTTACACATGTGTAAAGTGATCACTCAAACCAGCCTATGACGGTCGTCAGCCCCGTAAATGCACAAACTTCTATATTCTCTTTCATCTATGATGAGATGTCAAAAAATAAGTTGTTATTTCCACTTATACCACTTTTCATACTAAATGGTGTTTAGGGTACTGTCCCCGATACTCTAAACACCATTTAGTACAAAACAGAGGTAGAAATGGGAATAAACAACTATTTAAAATGAGTCACTAACCCTTGGATGTGGTTTTAAATGACTTTTTTACAACTGTAGGAACCATTGACGTAAGTGTGATAATTTATATACCGTCTTTTGGGAACTTCTATTTAAATTAAGGTCATAAGGGACACACAGAATGCAATCGGGTTTAACAATCTACCATAATCTAAAAACGCATGCAATCTCATATTATTTATTAATTTGGCATTTACTTTGTGGAATAACATTACGATTTAAATAAAACTCTTGTATGAGACAACTTTTTTTCCTCTTGAGTTTTTTAAATTGATGTGAATCAATTTTAACAGAACATTTTGAGTGTGTCAAAAATTGTTCACAAAATCTGGATAATCTCCAATTACAGCAGTTATTTTCATATTATTTTTTTTACATTTCATCAAAGATAAAGAAGAATATGGAAGTCTGGGCATTTACGGGGCTGACGACAGTCATGGGCTGGTTTAAGTGATCACTTAATACACGTGTAACATTTACCAATTCTACCCATTATTGACAACCACACTACTCAAATTTTTGGAAGTTCTATATATGTGAACCAATTTTGAAACATTATTCTTGAATCAATAGAACATCACTAGAGACATCTATTGGTGAGATGGAAATTGTGATGTGTATGATTATAGGATTCAGATCCAGGATTCAGATCTATTCCTAAATTAGTGTTTTTGGAAAATGTTGATTTGTTTGTGTGCAATTTCGACATTACAATATATGACCACATGTTAAAGCATCCTAACTTAAACTTTATCTGTTTTCGAGTTATGATGGCTTTCATCCAGACCAGTGACCTTTCATATATTTTTGTCGCTCTTTTTCTACCTCTCATTGTGTTACGATTTGAATATTTAAGCCTGGATATACGCGCTCCTCTGCGGGATGGGCATCACGGCCGGAAGCCACCGACTGTGGGCCCACAAGGCATACAAGGCGAGGTGGCCTCTGCGCCTCTTCCTGGCCTTTGGACACGTCACCTCTAACCAGACGAGCATACACAAATGGGTGCGAGATCACAGGTGATCAAATATTAATTACCCGCTCTTGGGCCTGATATTGTTTGTTTGAACGAACTCGGACACACAAAAGGCACGGAGGTCAGACGACTGTCAATGAATTTATTCCAAAAACTCTGTACGGTGTTAGCTCGCAAATCCAAATGTACGTCGTGCAGTGTGTGGCTCAGATTACAGAGTGTTTTAAAAATGAGAGAAAAAAATACATTTTTTCTAAGATACTGAATGAATAACACTTTATTTTTAAATTAAAATTCTTTTTACTGAAATGAAAAGATAAATTAGATAAATTGAATCATTTTGGTGTTTATAAATTAAATTTATCCAATTTTCAGCCTTTTACATAGAAAAAACATAAATTCAATACTAGAACTAACGCGTAAATTCAATACTAGAACTAAAGAACATCTAATGAATGATAAGGATAGTTTACAACATTTTGAGTGTGTCCAAATACTTGTTCACAAAATCTGGATTATCTCCGATTACAGGAGTTATTTTCATAATATTTTTTGACATCTCATCAAAGATGAAGAAGAATATGGAAGTCTGGGCATTTACGGGGCTGACATTGGCGTCATAGGGTTATACTAGTAAATGTCTTAAACCAGCCAATGATGGTCGTCAGCCCCGTAAATGCCCAGACTCCCCTATTCTTCTTTATCTTTGATGAGATGTAAAAAAAATACTATTTATACATACTTATATACAATTTAAAAAATGTGAATTGTGAAAATAATGATATTTTAAACTGAGTGTTTCAGAACTCATCACAAGTTCAGCGAGACTGACGCTGATCCTCAAAATTCTAAACGTGGTTTTTTCTACTCCCACATCGGGTGGCTGCTGATAACTAAACACCCAGATGTCATAGAAAAGGGCAAGTCCATCGACATGAGCGATATCACAAGCGATCCCATCGCGATGTTTCAAACCAAGTAAGTACATACGTATTATTTTTTTATAAATCGTAAAAAGTGGTTAAAACAAAGTTGTTTTATTTTTAAAAGTTTATAAAATGTGCCACAAAGTATCTGCGGAAAACAAGAAAATAAACGTATTTATTTATAAATTTGGCGTTTAATTTGTAGAACTCCATTTTAATTTTTAAATCAAACACAGATTGTTTAATCTACTAAGTTGTATTTTATTGTTAAAAAACACTTTAAAATTTATATTTTGACATTTGTTTCGCCTCGTCATGGCATTTTCAAACGAATGTGAATTGTACAATATTATTTTTTATAAAACTTCGTAAACTCAAAAAATCTGTGCTTTATTTAACAGTTGAAACATCGATACGTATTTTAAATACTGTCGAAATTTTGCATGTAAATATTTTTTAATAAAAGTAAATATAAGTAATTTTTACATTCCAATATTTATTCAATACTCTGGACTGGTGCCTGAAGCGGAGGGCTTTGCTTTCCTTCATGTGTTGACGATGAAGATAATACTGCGTTCATGTGATGCAGTGCCTTATGCAACATTGGGGTACGGATAAGGGTTTGAAGAAGATCATATATATTTTTTAATCGCCCAAAGTCTTTTACAAATGTGCTAAATATTAATATGAATATTAAACATTTTTTTAGACACTGAAATAATGGTCACCGGATTTTTTAGCCTTTGGATGCATACTATCAATATAAAGGTTTCTCAACTAGAGATGAAATATCTATCGTTTTTTTTATACAGGTATATAAAAGAAGATGGAAGTTTGAGCGTCTTTGGGTTTAAGACTTTTGGCCGGGTAAAGCGATCATTTTATCCAGCCATGCATTATGCATTTGTGTAACGTTTACTTTGGTGCCCATTATTGAACATCCATATTTTATCGATATTTTTAAGTAATATGCTCTAAGTTTTGAAAATACATTTTTTGGTGGAGCTGCATTTGATTAAACAAAAATAAAAAGGAAATCGTGTTTTTTTTCACATTTATTTTATTTCACCAGTGATGTGGTTTCATCGTTACCGATATAATCAGACTGGTAATGAAGTCAATAACAGTTGGTGAGAGTAACGATGAAACCCGGTTACTGGTCAAATAAAATAAATGTGAAAAATATAGTTGTTATTTCATTATATTTTACATATGCAATGGTCTTGGATCTTTTTCATACATGGGTAATAGTTCAATACATTTGGATGTATGGCTGATGTGCCACCATCAGTTTAGAAATTTGTGAAATATGTGTTCAAATAGAGGAAATTATACATTACTTTATAAATGACTTTGCAAATTTATTTAAACTTCCAATTTATGTGTTTAATTGATAAAAATCTTTAAAGAAAATAAGCTTTTGTTTGCCATGAAGTGTTCTTAAAATATTTCTGAGTAAAGTAATCATACCTTCGACTAAAGCAACTGTTTACTCCTGTTTTATTCGATTGTTTAATTTTTCAGATATTACGATATCCTTGCTCCTCTCTGCTGTTTCGTTATTCCAACTCTCATCCCCTGGTACATTTGGGATGTAAGTCTATGGCATTCTTTTCATGGGTTTGCCTGTTTTAAATTTTTGGTAACCGCTAATGCGACTTGGTTCATCAACAGCTTCGCCCACTCTAAAGGAATGCAACCGTACGACATGTAAGTGTTAAATATATTTACAACATTTTGAGTGTGTCCAAATACTTGTTCACAAAATCTGGATTATCTCCAATTACATGAGTTATTTTCATATTGTTTTTTGATATCTAATATATAAGATATATAAGAACAATATGGAAGCCTTGGCATTTACGGGGCTTAAGATTGTCATAGGCTGGTTTAAGTGATCACTTTACACACGTGTAACATTCACCAATTCTACCCATTATTGACAACCACACTACTCAAATTCTTGGATGTTCTATATGTATGAACCAATTTTGAAACATCATTCTTGAATCACTAATTACCAATAGATGTCTCTAGTGAAGTTCTACGTGTTAAATATATTTTTCAAACTTGTAAAAGACCCCCTTTGAGATTATACACAGGAGGTTATTTTTCTAATATACATAAATGCATTTTTTAAAAGGAATTACTCACAGAGCTACTATTTTCAGAGACTTTTCTGCAGGTAGGATAGTAAAGATAATAATAATAATAAAACCCTTATCCGCACCCCAATGGTGCATAGGGCACTGCGTCATATAAACGCAGTGTTATCTTGATCGTTTACACATGAAGGAAAGGTGATCAGCCCTCCGCTTCAGGTACCAGTCCAGGATAATATTGAATAAATATGACAGTGAAAAAATCACTTCTATTTATTTTACCCCCCTTGGGAATCGAACCCGGGACCGGGAAGGATAATAAAGATAGGGAAAATAAATGTGAAAGAATCCATTTCAAACACCCAAACCAATTATGTAATTAGATTTAAGTTTTGTACTTACATTTCTTGGTGGAACTGCATTTTATATATTAAAATAACAACTATGTAGTTTTATTTTACAAACCAATTCAAGATAAATGTTTCTTGAATTTATTTTGCTATTGAAGGGAATCGAATCCGTAAATAATACTACTGAAATAAAACAGAATTTAGTAATGAACATACAAAGTAATTAACATTTTGAGATGATAACAATGAGTTTTAAAAAATATGTATTAACATAACATACTAGCGATTCCAGAAAACCAACCGCTTGTTGTCAAATGCTCTTTTTAAACAGGTTATGTGAATTTGAGGAATAATAGCATAAGTTTAGTATATATTTATACTTCTAGAATCAGCTTTATTGTTATGAGTTTTTTTTGCAGGGGCTATAATAAACCCTGAGATTTTTTTGTTTTTTATAAGATGACAGTTTGAAAATAATCATTTTTACCCGTAGTTGACAAGTTTTTAATGACGCAAACGATTACAATATTGTTAAAATTATTACAAAGTCATAAATGTGTGTTTTTATTTAATAAATGAATTTAAAATAAATTTCCATTGAGTTCTAATAAATGTGGCCAGTGTCGAATTTTCGTTTGAAAAAAAAACCATACGTGTGTTCTTTTAAGTAATAAATTAAAAATTAGTTAACTAATTGATTGAAATAATGTCTACAAACTCACGATCTATGCCTGTGTATGAGCCATACCTACTAGTTTCGGATTTTCATTTTTTGCGTAAACAATGAAATCAAACAATAAAAATTAATTAAAAAAATATAATATAATATAATTCGCAATATTTATTGTCCTCGCTAGATATTTAAAATTCAAAATTTTACCTATATTTGCTCATTAGATTAAAATTTACATACAAAATCCATTTCTAAAATAAAATTATACCAAATCATACTTATATTCAAATGTAATCATTTTTATAACACAATACTTAAACTCATTCAATTTAAACTCATTTTGCCAGAAAAAAAAATATATATATAAAATCATGGTTTTAACCCCTTATTGTGTATATAACATAACATAACAGAATTTTGTCTAGCCTCACATCAGTCTGATAATGTCAGTAACAACAAAATCTGGTTACTGATCAAATAAAATAAATGTGGAAAAAAACTATACAGTCTTTATATTATTCTTCACTTATCTTCACATTTCAATACTATCATCTAGGCATATCCTTCTATAAAATGAGTCGAATGGTACAAAGGAGGTTTTTATGTTGTATTTTTGTTATTTTTAGAAACGAGGCCGGAACCCAACATATAATACTGAATTATGTAACAGTTGGGGAGGGGTGGCATAACTACCACCACGCCTTCCCGTGGGACTACGAGTCTTCGGAATTCGGAGAGAAAATTTTCAATATCACCACAGCCTTCATTGACTTTTGTGCCTTATTTGGTAACTATATACATAACATTCAACTAAAATACACACACGTTTATATATATATATATATATATATATATATATATATATATATATATATATATATATATATATATATATATATATATATATATATATATATATATATTTATATATATATATGACTATATATATATATTTATATATATATATATATATATATATATATATATATATATATATATATATATATATATATATATATATATATATATATATATATATATATATATATATATATATATATATATATATATATATATGTATATATATATATATATATATATATATATATATATATATATATATATATATATATATATATATATATATATAAAGTAAAATAACAGGGTAAATAGGTACTCTACGC
Organism: Brachycentrus maculatus; assembly: GCF_059751285.1. Classification (NCBI taxonomy): domain Eukaryota; kingdom Metazoa; phylum Arthropoda; class Insecta; order Trichoptera; family Brachycentridae; genus Brachycentrus; species Brachycentrus maculatus. The sequence goes on along the minus strand of NW_028281055.1, from coordinate 633,815 downwards.
ATATGGGGCTTACAATAAATGTTGCAAAAACCCATGTGTTGTGCAACAGCTTATGCCTAGATGCCCAACAACCCTTGACGTTGAGTAACCAGTGCATCGAAATGGTCGAGAGTTTCAAGTACTTGGTAGTTTACGCGACTGAAAATGGCAGCCTTCAAAAGGAATGGGAGTGCGATTAGGACTCGCAAGGTCCGCATTTAACAGTATGAAAGCTGTCTGGAGATCGGATTTATACTCGGTGAAGATCTGGTGTAAAAAGCCTAGATAATCGGAGGGCATGTATGACTATTTGTATGGATGTGAAGGAGTCAGTGTATTTCAGGACAAAAGAGTGAGGCATTTCATCCACTCTACTTACCCCTGCGGTGAAAGGGCGTGATTCGTCATCTTTTTTTTATAAATATTACAAATACCCAATTTTAATAAGGGTTTCTTTCAGGCTTGGCATACGACAGGAAAAAAGTACCCCTGGACGTTGTCAAGAGGAGGGTTTTGAGGTGTGGGGATGGTTCCCACCCTTGGAGTAAGGACCAGAACCATCTGTGGGGGTGGGGGGATAAGGACATGCTGGAAGAAGACAAGCAATTCGCCGAAGTATACAACAATAGTAACTAAATAATTATTTATTCTTATTCGTTTACTGGTGTGGTAATATGAATTATGTGGTATCAGAAAAAAAAAACATTAAAAAAACTAGAGCTCTTCTGTGATTTTATTATTAAATCCTTCATTATATTTACACACTACGTATTGTCCGCCTCAATAATATTTTTTCACCTGTCAAGAAGCACGCTATTCGCCATTATCATTGCGTGTATTGCTAAAACATGAAAGTAGACTGAATGCAGTCGAAATGTAACGCGTCCAATTTGGTTTATAAAACGTCCAATTTGAATTAAGAATCTATTTAAAACGTTATTGTCCGCCTCCGAAGTGTAATGGTCAGCACGCTCAGCAACCATACTAGAGGTACCGGGTACGATTCCCAGGGGGGGGGTCAAATAAATATAAGTGATTTTTCACTCTAATATTTATTCAATATAACCCTGGACTTTTACCTGAAGTGAAGGGCGGATGACCTTTCCCTTATGTATTAACAATCAAGATAACATTACTTTTACATGATGCATTGCCTTTCGCACCATTGGGGTGCAGATAAAAACCCAGTGTTATTTTGATCGTTAACACATGAAGGAAAGGTGATCAGCCATCCACTTCAGGTAACCAGTCCAGGGTTATATTGAATAAATATTCGAGTGAAAAAATCACTTTTATTTATTTGCCCCCCCCCCTCTAGGAATCGAACCCGGGACCTCCAGAACGGTAGCCGAGCGTGCTGACCATTACACTACGGAGGCGGACAAAAAAATGCATTTTATTGAATTAGTTTCAATTTTTTTTACTAATAAAAATTGGTATTACTGCCATCTCTTGATACGTTTTAAAAAGATCTTCGAGCTTGACGGACAGTTTACGTATAACGTTAACTATTCGAAGTTTTGATTTTCTGTTTGGCCTGAACATAATGTTTTAAATCTGTTTTCCTTATTCTTATAAATTATATTCATATTGAAGCGTTTTTGTTTGTTTTTAAATATTTTATTATTAATTAAATTACGTCGAATTTGAGAGTAGAAATATGGTTAAGGGCATTTTATTAAACATTTTTGTTTTACCTACCTATTTTTTTTGGATGATTAAAAAATTTTTTTTCCATATAAATGAAACCAATAGTACATATCGCTCACTCCTTTCAAGAACGTCATAAATCAAAAATCGTGTATTTTCAGTTGTGCACGTTTTCGGAATGCCCAGAAAATTTACTATATCCCAGCAAAAGCGGCATATTTTTAATTTAATGTTTACCCGCTACAGGGCAGAAAGTGTTGTTTTTTCATTTTGAAGAAAATGTATGGTTTAATTATTTTTTTCAAAAAACTAAATATTTTTCAAATGGAGACAAAAACTTCAGATTTTACCTAAAAAGATCTGTTGCACAGTAAAAAGTTCAGTAATTGGCTTGATATATATTTTTAATACATTGTATTATATTTTTAAACTTTAAAAACGTTCTCCTGAAAAATCAAGTATTTTGATTTATGACGTTCTTGAAAGGAGTGAGCGATATTTACTTGTTCATTTACGCATAAAAAGGGAATGAATTTTTTTTGGAAGTAAAAACTAAATAAAACATTGATGACATTACATACAAACATGTTCATATACATACGATTATTAAAAAATGAATATCTCGAGATTTTTTTTAGATAAACAAAACTAAATTAAATATTGATGGCAAAAGATGTTTGTGAATAATTCACCAATATACATCTGAGAAAATCGTAGAAAATATCTTTCTTAATAAAACTGGGAATTCATTATGTAGAAAGCAAAATGCGATACAAAATTATATGGCATGTTCCATAAAAATATTTGCTAAAGGAAGATATCCCCTAAATAGAAAATCGTAAAACGGAAGTGCAACGATAACCTTATTTTTTATTCTAGGTTCCGCTGTATTTTATCATAAACATCATAATTTGCAGCAATTTTTTGTGTTATGCTAAATTGTATTTTTTTGGATGAACAAGTCTAATTCAATCCACTAGCTATGGCTACTGAAGTGGAGTTGTTATTATAACATTAGACTAGCAATGAAAAGGATATTGAAAACACGAAAAAAATTAGGAAAATATTGAAGCTAACTTTTTTCAACGGATTTTTGGAAACGGATTATTAAACTTCATCATTGTATGACTAAAAGACTGAAGGCTTTTAAATCACATTTGGGATTAAGTTTTAATGTGGTTTAGAAAGAAATCAAACATCTAAACTTCGGCTTGTAATTCTGTTATATTAAGATTGAACTAATACTGTTCAAGGAATAAATAACATTAAAATAATTAAAGAAATTCAAATTAAAAAACATTTTAACCTAAAAAAAATAAGTTTAAAAAATCAGTGCAATTTTTTTCAATATATTTGTAGCCATTTTTTCGATTCTGAAATAATGTTAAAAATTCTCATATAATTCAGTTTAAATAAATAATCTCTGTAATCACCGAATGCACAGAGCAATGAATGGCAGCTCATTACTTTCAATTAAATGTGAAAAATTAATTACATTGACATTACAACATTCGAATAATTGTCAATCGTGGAATACATCAACCAGCCAACGACAGATCATTGGTACATATATATTAATACCTTGAATATTGCAATAATTATGTAATACATATGACTTTGCTTAGCAAGGCCAACTACAAGAGACGTTACTTTTTTCCAAAAGCAAAAATATGAATATTCAATAAAACCCATAAACAACGAACCTTGTCCATCATATGATTGGCAATAAAAATAATAGCTTTATATATATATATATATATATATATATATATATATATATATATATATATATATATAAATATATATATATATATATATATATATATATATATATATACATATATATATATATATATATGTATATATATATATATATATATATATATATATATATATATATATATATATATATATATATATATATATATATATATATATATATATATAAATATATGTATATATGTATATATATATTTATATATATATATATATATATATATATATATATATATATATATATATATATATATATATATATATATATATATATATATATATAAACAAAGTTTCGCCTTTGTTTATATAAACAAAGTTTCTCCTTTGTTTATATAAATATATAAACAAAGGAGAATCCGATTTATTGTGGATTTTGCATATGTGTATATTAAATGAAAATACATTTTAATATTTCCAAGATTTTTATTTTTATATTATTTATTATTATTATTATTGGAATATTTTATTTTTCTATTTTTAAATTTGCATGCAAGTACATATTACATCATTTATGTTAAAATAATAAGCACACAGGTAAAATGGATTTAAAACATTTTCACTGGATCAATAAAAGCCTGCCTCTGATGTCTCGCCGCCACAGAGAATAATTTAAACAATTAAACAAATGTTGACAAGGATACATCGGCAGATCAGCCAACTAAGGACAAGCGGTGGGAATTGAATTATAAGCCAAACTGGTATGCTTAAAATTACGCTAAATTAAGTAAGTATTAAGATGGTTGACGGACAGTTCAATCAGTCAGTTTAAGTCGATCAGTCTTCAGTGTTTAAACTTCAAAAAAATTGTGTGGTGAAACTGAGAGAAAGGTAAAAAAATCATGATTATCTGTGATTTTAAATTTTTCTGTATACAAATGTAGACATTCTAAAACGCAAGTTAATAATTTATTTTTGTAGTTTGTATTTTGAACAACAAAAAATTAGGGTTTTTGTTTTAAAGATGTTTTTCCACAGAAAATCCTATTCATATAGCGTCATAAAGATTGAATTCATTTTATTAATTTAAATTTAATAAGTTAATAGAATTATGTAATAGAATTATGTAATAGATAAGTTTAATAGGATTATGTAATTATCAGGATTTTCATATAACAGTTATTTTATTCCTTCACATTAAAATAATATAATTTCATGGTTTTAAAAATGCAAGGCAAACTTATGTTTTATATATATACGCAAGTTTATGGTTTATATAAAGTATTGTATATTTTTTTTTAAAAACGTTTAGTTTTTAATGATATTTTTTCACTTAAAATCCTATTCGTACTGCTCAATTAAACACAATAATTTAATTATAAAGATGTACTTTTGTATTATTACGTATTATTTTATTACGTACTTTTGTACGTATTATTAACACGGATTTTATAAAAAGACAACATTTTCATAAAATCCGTATTATTATATTCATATTTACTATACTGGTTTTAAAAACACTTCAAGTTAGTGGTTTATACAAAGTTTTGTATTTTTAATGAAAAAAACCATTACTTTTTTTAATATACTTATTCAAGTAAAATCATATTCGTACTGTTGCGTTGTCCGCCTCCGTAGTGTAATGGTCAGCACGCTCGGCTACCGTTCTGGAGGTCCCGGGTTCGATTCCAGGGGGGGAGTCAAATAAATATAAGTGATTTTTTCACTCTAATATTTATTCAGTGTTACCCTGGACTGGTACCTGAAGCGGAGGGCTGATCACCTTTCCTTTGTGTGTTAACGATCAAGATAACACTGTGTTTATATAATGCAGTGCCCTATGCACCATTGGGGTGCGGATAAGGGTTTGAATTGAACTGTTGCGTTTAAAATAAAAATATTCATATCAGGATTTTTAAACGATTTTTTTTTAATCCAATTTATATTTTAATTTTTATACTAGTTTAAAAAATAAGTACCTACACGCAGTTAATTTTTCAATGATATTTTTTCGCGAATAGTTTTATTTGTATCTGTCGAAAATCCGTCAGCAAGATTGAATTCACGATATTAATTGCAACCAATTGTCAAGTTTAACATAATAACGTGATTTTTGGTGTTTTTATGCTAGGTTTTTTTTTAATACTAAAAAGCTTTTTTTTAAGGACAAACATTAAATACTCATTTTTCATACTGATTAGTTAAATATATCGCTCACTCCTTTCAAGAACGTCGTAAATCAAAAAACTTGATTTTTCAGGAGAACGTTTTTAAAGTTTAAAAATACAATGTATTAAAAATTATATCAAGCCACTTATTAAACTTTTTTACTGCGCGACAGGTCTTTTTAGGTAAAACCTGAAGATTTTTTCTCCATTTAAAAAATATTTAGTATATATTAAAAAAAAATTTAAACAATACATTTTTTTCTCAACACTTTCTGCCATGTAGAGGGTAAATATTAAATTAAAAATATGCCTCTTTTGCTGGGATATAGAACATTTTCTGGGCATTCCGAAAACACAACTGAAAATTAACAATTTTTTATTTATGACGTTCTTGAAAGGAGTGGGCGATATGTAAATACCAAACAACGATGTTTAACTTTTTTTAAAGCTAAAATAGTTAAGATGACAAAAAATTATTAGAATATATAAAAGTTTATTATATATTATTTTTTGACATCTCATCAAAGATGAAGAAGAATATGAAAGCCTGGGCATTTACGGGGCTAACAATTGTCATGGGCTGGTTTAAGTGATCACTTTACACACGTGTAACATTCACCAATTCTACCCATTATTGACAACCACACTAATCAAATTCTTGGAAGTTCTATATATATGAACCAATTTAGAAACCTTGTTCTTGAATCACTAGAACTTCACTAGAGACATCTATTGGTGAGACGTAAAGAAGCTTTTTATCAAGCAGGAACTCTTATCTTCATCTTTGATGAGATTTAAAAAAATAATATGAAAATAACTCCTGTTATTTGAGATAATCCAGATTTTGTGAACAAGTGAGAACACACTCAAAATGTTGTAAGTATATTTTATAATTGTACTGGGTTAATACCACTACTTATCAGAAATGTGATATTTTCCAAGAAAAATGGTACTTCTCTATTCTCTATAGAAATCTTACTTAAATAATCTCACTTTTTATTAGAAATTTTGATATTTATTTGTTGTATTTTAAGGGTAAATACCACTTTTTTTATTATTTACATCTCACCATTCATGAAGAAGAATATGAAAGTCCGGCTTTGAAGCATCAAAACACGTATCACACGCATATATAAAAATGGACCTCCACAAATTTATTTTAAAAATTAATTAAAAAAATTAAAATTTCTAGCGTATTATATTTATTTAGCCCATTATTAAAGTGTCTTCCAAAAATCAACATCATTGATTGAATGCAATTTTTTAAGAGTGAAAATAGTAAAAATAAAATAATGAAATTATATAAACGGAAGTTTATCATTAATTTTTATTAAGTAAGTTTATAAATTTATCATTTCTTTAATCTTATTCATTTATATAAAAATAAGAATGGAAGTTATACACACATGATAAATATTTTAAGCAATAAATATTTCAATCAGCTTTTTAGTTAGCCGTAAATATTTTTAACACACAAAAAATGTAATTGGAAAAACTGAAACAAAACGTGAACCCCTACGGTATTTAATTAAATTTTATCAAAGTATATTCAGCTTTCAGTGATTTCATTGAAATCCCATTTCGAAAAAAAATACAGAAAGTCCTAATTCAACCTTTATTCATTACAGTGCGAATTTTTTGACTTGTAAAAACGAGAATATGTTTTTTTAGTATTCTACATTGAATGGTTTTCCTGTAAGCCTGAAAAGGGCTTTTAAAGACGCTTTTTTAAACTTCCTAGATAAAGCTTACAGATTTTTTAAAACTTCAGTCAACTCATTTAAACAAGTATTTGGAAACACTCAAAATGTTGTAAATGAATTAAATAATAAAATAAATTAAAGTTTGTAAATATAATCCAGGTTTCGAACCTCACATACAAATGAAAGATTCTCTGCTTAATAAAAACTTTCCTCATCTCACCATAGATGTTTCCAGTAAACTCTCGCACACTGTGATTCGAGTTTGATCAATATATCGAGAAGTTTCAAGAATTTGAGCAGTGAGGTTGTCAATGTTACACGTGTGTAAAGAAATCACTTGTACCAGCCTATGACGGTCGTAAGCCCTGTAAATGCCCAAACTTGTGATGCCAAAACTTGACAATCCAGATTTGTGAACAAGTATTTAGACACACTCAAAATTTTGTGTGCAAAAAAAATGTTTTTAAATATACCAACTGGTGTGGTGTTCTACATATTCTCTCTGCCTATTCCTGCGAAAAAGCGGAGTGATTTAGGATAGTTTATTAGTGAAAAAGACAATGAAATGCCAACAAATAAAACTGAGACCATATTTAGTCATTGTTTATTAAATTGGTGATAGTGGCAATAAATATGTAAGCAAATATTTATATAAATATATAAAATTATATTTATATAAATATATAAAATTATATTTATACATATATATATATATATATATATATATATATATATATATATATATATATATATATATATATATATATATATATATATATATATATATATATATATATATATATATATATATATATATATATATATATATATATATATATATATATATACATATATATATATATATATATATATAAATATGTATATTTTTTTGTTTATTCGAAAATTGTACAGCTTACATTTAAAAAAATGATATAATAAACAATAGTTACATTAATAATAATAGACATTATATTACATTAACAAAAAATAGTTACGTTAAAAAAAAGCCATATTATTTTTTGAAATCTCATCAAAGATGAAGAATAATATGGAAGTCTGGGCATTTACGGGGCTTACGACCGTCATAGGCTGGTTTAAGTGATCACTTTACACACGTGTAACATTCACCAATTCTACCCATTATTGACAACCACACTACTCAAATTCTTGGAAGTTCTATATATATGAAACAATTTAGAAACTTTGTTCTTGAATCACTAGAACTTCACTAGAGACATCTATTGGTGAGATGTAAAGAAGCTTTTTTATTAAGCAGAAACTCTTATATTAGTATGTGAGATCCAAATCCTGGATTATAATCACACACATGAGAAACGCCAGAAAATACCATTTTCATTTTTATTATTAAGCTTATAATTTGACCAGATAATTTATTTACAACATTTTGAGTGTGTCCAAATACTTGTTCACAAAATCTGGATTATCTCCAATTACAGGAGTTATTTTCATATTATTTTTTTTATTTAATTTTAATTTTCATATTAATTTTCATATTATTACATCTCATCAAAGATGAAGAATAATATGGAAGTCTGGGCATTTACGGGGCTTACGACCGTCATAGGTCATAAGCCATGTGTGTGATTATAATCCAGGATTCGGATCTCACATACTAATATAAGAGTTTCTGCTTAATAAAAAAGCTTCTTTACATCTCACCAATAGATGTCTCTAGTGAAGTTCTAGTGATTCAAGAACAAAGTTTCTAAATTGTTTCATATATATAGAACTTCCAAGAATTTGAGTAGTGTGGTTGTCAATAATGGGTAGAATTGGTGAATGTTACACGTGTGTAAAGTGATCACTTAAACCAGCCTATGACGGTCGTAAGCCCCGTAAATGCCCAGACTTCCATATTATTCTTCATCTTTGATGAGATGTCAAAAAATAATATGAAAATAACTCCTGTAATTGGAGATAATCCAGATTTTGTGAACAAGTATTTGGACACACTCAAAATGTTGTAAAAAAAAGCCAATTAAACAATTCCACATGTATGTTATAAAACTATTAAAAAACATTCAGAGATTAAAAAAAAGGGTATTATATAAAATAAAAGATTTAGCAGGAAGGAGAAGGAGAATATAAGAGATACTTTTCAAATATTTGCGCTAAAGTGTGGCGCAGGCATTATGATGAAATTTAGCATATCCTTGATATGTATCCTTTCTACGTTACCTCACATCACATTAGAAGCAAAATTATTCAATATCGGTGAGTAGTCATACAGATAATAAAACTGCCGTCCGTTTAAAGGTACTAAAAGAATAGTATAAAGTTTATAATTTATTTAAATTACATAACCAACTTTTAAATGAACACATTATGAAAGCGATCGTCTTCCAAAGAGACACATGTGGAAGAAACCGGTTATTGTTGTTCGGAGAATATTAAATCATGTGGTATGCACGTGGTAGATTAACAGCGGATATATTGAACTTAATGGGATTCTCTCAAACATACAATTCAGTAAGCGACCGGCTGCGTTAGGGGCCACAAGTTTTTCCTCGCACAATTTATATATATCTATATATATATACATATATATAGATAAATACATACATATATATATATATATATATATATATATATATATATATGTATATATATATATATATATATATATATATATATAAATATATATATATATATATATATATATATATTTATAAATAAATAAATATATATATATATATATATATATATATATATATATATATATATATATATATATATATATATATATATATATATATATATATATATATATATATATATATTTATAAATATATAAATATAATTATATTGTATTGAAAAAAATATTTTTACCATTGTTTTTAACTTTTACCTTTCAATAACTGTTATCTTTGCAAAATTTTATATTTATTTCGAAAAAAAGCTTATTTTTTCAACACAAATGTGGTGTTTTAAGCAAAAATAATAATTACGGTAAATTTAATAAGAAAATTAAGAAAATTAAGTTTCGGGCTATCAAATATCTCGCCTTAAATGGTTGATACGTTTGCAAACAAATGATATTATGCATAATACATAAAATCTGGCAGTGTTTTCATATAATCTTATATTTACAACCTTCTTTGGTTATCGATCTTTTTTCGAATTTTTTATTTGTAAATATAAACGTACGTTTTGTATTGAAAAAATACGTTTGTCTTCGAAATAAATATGTGATTTTCAAAAAAAAGAGTTACGAAAATTCAATATATGTAACTAACTAACGAACTAACCATCACGCCGCTTTCCCGCAGGGGTAGAATAGAGAATAGAACGCCACACCACTCTGTCCTTGCAAACATTCTTCGCCTCTTCCACGTTCATGCATCTCCTCATACATACCCGCCGATTGTTTTGACTCCCAACCTGACCACTTTCAAGTATTTTTCAATATATGTATATTCGTAAAAATAATTATGCATGGAGACACGTCTTGCTTCTTATGCAGGCGGTTGCCTTCTGAATTGTGTGTTTGAAAGTCCCCCTTAATGCATATAACTTCCGATTTTTCTAAAAAAAATAGTTATCTTACCAGGACTCCCGAGCCATTTTATATGAACAAACGAGACTGTAGACCAACAGCAGGATGGATATAGTCCTCGATGTGGGTGTAAATATAATTTCTGAATTATTTCACTTTCTTTCCTGGCAACATTGAAAACATTGATGACTTTAACCTTAAGAAATAGTACCCATTATCAAAATGCGTTGCGCGAGTTTTGTAAATTATTTTCCTAAAAAAACTCTGATAGTATAAGAATAGTATGTTTACCTTGATATCAAGGAAAATATAACACGATATTTCAATGATATTAAAATATATTTATAAATATATACTTTAAAAGATGTGAGTACATTGTAACTTTAAATAGAACCTACATCTTATCAAAGTACAATATAATTGTATAATCTAAAAAATTACCTTAAATTTTAATAAATTTAAATGAGGAAGTAAAAAATTAGATAATCCCTTTTAAAATTATTCGTGAATGCTTAAGTTGTAATGTTTCCTTGAAGATAATTGATTTTTTTTTGTGTGACGTATATAAAAATAATTATAGAATCCATTTATTTTATAATACTATTTCCGTTATATGAAAAAGCCCTACTTAATTTATACAGTAGAGTTATACAGTTTATACTCATTATTTAGCAGGTAATAATTTACCTTATTTTATCTGTACATTCTTAGTTATTAAATTACCATATATAATCGATATTCAAAGCCCTAACAATGTGTTTTTCCACTTTTTAACACAAAAAAAAATTCTTTCAAAACCACTTTATCTCTTATTTTAACTTTATTTTAATGTCGACTAGTTAAAAACCAAACAGCTTCTTCCTCAAGATTAGTTCATTCAAAAAATTAATAACTTTACAGCAAAAAATAAAGAATTGGAGGTTGACAGAGCTTTGATTAAAAACTCAGGTGTCTATTTTTGTGATGAATGGCAATTAGTTACAAACGAATGAATCAGGGAATGTGAATAAGTATAAATATTTTTATGATGGACTAAACATGACGCTGCTTCCTCGAAGGGGTAGGCAGAGAGAATAGAACTCCAAACCAATCTGTTTTCACAAACAATCTTCGCTTCTTCCAGTTTCCTGTATCTATTCATACAAACCCGTTGATTTATCCTACTCCTGATTTATTAACTTTCAAGTACTTGATATGTGACTCTGAAATCTAGCTACGGCTTATGCAACACCTCTAATCATGGTTCTACTTAGGCTCCGACTTTTAAAGTTTTATAGTTTGTACCTACTTGTGAGTGGGTTTACTCTTTATAATTCCATGTTATTTTCAAGTGACAAATTCTAGGCAAAGACACTTGCTATCTTTCCTTACTCATTCGTTCCACATATTCAAACTATCTCATTACACTTTTCTTAATTGTATCGATAATGCTTATCACAACCATGCATTATCATTATTTCACCATTCGAACTGGTAATAAGATGTATTTGTATTTTTTTTATTTATAAACCAAGGCGACAAAAATCAAATACAAAATAAATTCATATAAATTGTTAATCTGGCTTTAACTTTTTGGAATAATTTCATTAATTGATCCGGCAGTGACTTTGTGGTAAAATCTATCCATTTTTAATTCAAGTTTTTCTTAGGAAATACCACTGTTTCTTAAAATCTACTTGGTAGAGAACTGATCATCTTGACATCAAGTAATTAACAAAAAATGTAACATTGTGTTGATTCAATGCAGTAGCCTTTGCACCATTTGATGCAGATAAGGGATGGGAGAGTAATAAAAATGTCTATTAATGGACGAAAGCTGTAAAAGGTCGAATAAACAAGCAAACTTGTATGAAATAAACATTGTTAATATTGAAAATATTGTATTAAATTGGTGGAGTTATATATAAATATTTATTTTTTACTGTTTTATTTGGCAGTCACCCTAAGAGGATGTTTCTGCCAGTGTTAATTCTTATTTATATTTACAAACAAAATAATAATAATAAATAATAACTTTTAAAAACAATTTATATTATTTTTTGACATCTCATCAAAGATGAAGAAGAATATGGAAGTCTGGGCATTCACGGGGCTGACGACCGTCATAGGCTGGTTTAAGTAATCACTTTACACACGTGTAACATTCACCAATTCTACCCATTATTGACAACCACACAATTCAAATTCTTGGAAGTTCTGTATATATGAACAAGGTTTCTAAATTGGTTCAAATTTAGAAACCTTGTTCTTGAACTTCACTAGAGACATCTATTGGCGAGATGTAAAGAAGCTTTTTACTAAGCAGAAACTCTTATATTAGTATGTGAGGTCCGAATCCTGGATTATAATCACACACATGAGAATCGCCAGAAAATACCATTTTCATTCTTATTATTAAAGCCAATTTTGTGAACAAGTATTTGGACACCAGATAATCCAGATTTTGTGAACAAGTATTTGGACACACTCAAAATGTTGTAAAAACAATTTATTTTAAAAATATCAAAGTTTAAATGCGTTTAATTTTATCATTTTAGAAATTATAACCGCAATTCTAGAATTAGGTTCAGAAAAAAGGGTGGATACTTAAATGGGTAGTTGGATTACTGCCTGTATTAAGGTATTTAGAAAGTTATCTTTCTCTATTGTGATCGGACACTGAAAGAACTTTTAGTTTGCATTCCCTTTATCTTGTCCACATTCTCAATACGGTGATGTGACGCACTTTACCTGCGACGCATAAAAAAATATTACGGGGATTTTTTTTTATTTAAGGTCACTCAAAATGACGCCAGGGATGATGGTTCCAAACAACCTGCTCATGTCGGAAGCCACGAACACCACAGAAATCCAGAAGACGTCAGATGAACCCCCTAAGACTCAGTACAAATATTCCAGTAGGAGGGCTCCATTCGTTCACACAAAATACGAGTAAGATTTAAATAATAAGGAAGTTCTTTGCTTCCTAACTTTTTTTTCTTAAGCATGGATATTTTATCTGCGAAAACATATTTCTGTTTTTATTTTTTTCAATTAAACATAGTAACATCAAGTATTATTATTCAATTCATTTATTAGACATTTCAACTTCTAACATATTTTATACTAGTTATTTTATTTTATTTTATAGCCCCTCAAAAAAATACTAAGCTCTTATGCTTGGAAAGGGACTTACACTTAATGTTAAGTGTTTATACTTAATAAATATCAAAAAAAATATTTGTATAATTGTTCAATTAACATGTATATGTTACAGGTAATGCTAGAATGCGAAGTAAACCTAGGTTAATCCGGGTAAACGTTAATACCCAATCCTCTCGGGTAATGTTCGAAAACTGACAAAAATAAATTGGAATTTGCAGTTTACCCAACATTGGCCGGGTAATATTAGGTTAGGTTAGGACATATTATTTCGAGAAATAAAAATACTTTGTGTTCTGATCCACCCACATTTTTATTAACCAACTAGTTTCGGCAGCAACCTGTTGCCCTCTTCAGGGTTACATTTATCACTAGTAATAAATGTAACCCTGAAGAGGGCAACAGGTTGTTGCCGAAACTAGTTGGTTAATAAAAATGTGAGTGGATCAGAACACAAAGTATTTTTATTTCTCGAAATAATATATCAAGATGATCCACAAAGTTAATGCTCTCAATATTAAAAACATAGGTTAGGACAGTTTAGGGTTTAAAAATCTACTTTACAATGTTCCTTTGCCCTGACTGTGCACTTATATTGTCTACGTTTTTCTAACATTATCCAATCAGCATTGTGTAGATCTAGATGTACACGGGTAAACTACGAAGTTTACCCAACAGAATTGGATAATGCTAAGTTAACCCCAATAAACCTAGGTTTACATCGTTTTCCGAGCACTACCCGGAGTCATTTAATTTATTATTATGAATTTGTAGGAGATTATTGAAACATTTGGTTCATTTGAAGTCTTGTCGGAATTATTTGATATTACATTTCGCTATTGCAAAATCATTTTTAAATCTCAAAGAACTTTTCATTAGGTACTTAATGACTTGCTTGATCAAAATGCCACCATAGCGGCTATGGGGTGAAAACTCGTTTCGTATGCCAACGATGTAACGATGAAGAATTTATTGTGCGCAGAGTATTTCGAAGATTTTCTTTCATGCATATAAAACATATGAGGTGCTAGTTTTTATCTCACCGTATAATAATAATCTTTGGACCAATGTTTATATATTTTTAGGAATTCCACTTTGTTAAGGTGCTATATTTGTACAACAACTAAGTTTTTTTCACACCTGCTGACAAACTAACAACCTAAGATGTGTCATACTTGATTATTTATTTGCTATAAAAAATATTCATGGAAAGTAGTGACGGAAGCATGTTTTTTAAGAGGGAAGTCTTGAAGGCAAATACTTTTATTTTTATTAAATTTTTTTTTTTTTGATATCTCACAAAGATGAAAAGTGAAAGTGAAGTCTGGGTACAACAAGGCTTATGACCTGTTATGGGCTAGTTAAGTGATCACTTTACATATGAGTAACATTCGCCATTCTACCCATGACAACCACACTTCTCAAATTTTTGGAACTCTTACATGTATCATAAATCTTATGTCGCTTAATGTGTGAGTTTACTAGAGCCATCAATGGTTGGTTTGAAATCTTTTTATGTTGCACAGACCTTCTTGTTGTCTGTAGATGTATGCAAGATGCTGGGAAACGTCTGAAAACATGATATTCAAATTCTATGCAGCGTATTATTTGACCAGATTATTTTAAAATTTTTGAGTGGGACCAAATTCTTGTTCACAAATTCGGGGTTTTCCACATAGGAACAAAATGTATGAATAACTTCGAAAATGTAAAATTAACTTTTGAGTGGAAAAATCCACAATTGTGAATAAGGATTTGAACACACCAAAAAATGTTGTGAATATTATATTCATGTTCTTGGAGGACTTCGATCGAAGTAGTTTTTTATTGGATCTAATTACAACATTCCAGATTTGGTGGATGATACTAAGTTTACTTCTGACACCTTCGTTGTTCCTCGTGGGTGTCAATCTTGATTATTGTTTTCGTAGAAGAAAAAGACTGTTCAAATAAAGAGTTCATCAAATAAATACAATTTAAATTAAAATTTCAAATAAATAGTTCGTCAAATGACTAACACAATTTAATTTAATATTTCAAATAAATAGTTCATCAAATGACTAACACAATTGAATTTAATATTCCAAATAAATAGTTCGTCAAATGAGTAACACAATTGAATTTAATATTTCAAATAAATAGTTCGTCAAATGACTAACGCAATTTGAGTTTATATTTCAAATAAATAGTTCGTCAAATGAGTAACGCAATTTGAGTTAGTATTTCAAATAAATAGTTCGTCAAATGACTAACACAATTGAATTTAATATTTCAAATAAATAGCTCGTCAAATGACTAACTTAATTTGAATTAATATTTCAAATAAATAGTTCGTCAAATGACTAACGCAATTTGATTTAATATTTCAAATTAATAGTTTGTCAAATGACTATAACTCAATTTGATTTCAAATTTAAAATAAATAGTTCGTCAAATGACCAACATAATTTAATTAAATATTTCAAATTAATAGTTCGTCAAATGACTAACACAATTTAGATCATAATAACTAGAAACTAGGAGAATTCCAAATGAAAAATTATCTTTTTAAAATTGTGGAAATAACTTGGTATCATATCACTTCACCGGTTTAAAATACTGACGTCACTTCGGCAATAAGAGAGGGGAATTTGTTTGCTCCCCTCTTAATGTGAACTTGACCTCGACAACAAGTCAAGTCAAATTAAAAGCCTGACGAATAGTTAAAATAAAATTTATATTAAAATGTTAATTTTTGCTTTTTCCTAACCGGTTTTAATCAATTGAAACCTTGCTTTTTGATATGTGTAATATCGTCTAATTGATTAAACAAACTTTGTTTTAAAATTGTTTTGTTTATTTTTTAGAATTTCACAATATTTGTTTTAAATTCTGGGTGTAACGAAAAATGACTTCTAAATGCGTAATCTACCTTCCATTGTATATGTACAATATGAGTATTGTTTATTTTAATTATTATTTTTAATAACTATACCCGGCAATTCGTTGCTATGGCTCAATCTGGTCAAATGTAAAATAAATAAAATAGAAAACACAAAATATGCTTAATACATATACACGTCTAAAAGTATGCTGTCCGCGAAGAGTAATGTTAAGTACTTATTGGGTGAATTGCGTTTACGTTTAACAGATGACGCTGCCATTGTGGTCAAAAAACTGTTTTTCAAAAAAATAATGTTTTTGCCCGTCATAGGTATATAAAAAACAGACGCGAAGGTATTTTAAGACGACGTTTCTGCAAAATTCCAAAGAAATCAGTAAATAACTTTTTTCTATGGAGATAATATAAATGTTTATGTTAATAATCTTATAAATGTGTTCAATGATAACTATGAAACAGATTTTTTTTAAATTATTATGTACACAAATTTATTATTATACGGTTTTTTGTTTGAATGTATATAATTTTGCTTGACAGTAATTCCTCGTAACATTTGAAAAGCGCCCTTGAGGTAGTTTTTTTTTACTAAAATTTCGCGTTATAAGTTATTCGAAATCATTATTAAAATTTATAAACACAAAATATACTTTTATTATTAATCTCCTTGTGCAAAACTCACCCATTATTGATTTTTTTTAAATACCTTTCTGTATCGGTATGTTTTTTGTACGAGGGTCGCTTGATAAATACTCACAGTAAAAAACAGTTAAACTCTACCGCATAAGAAAAAATATGAAAAATAAAAATAATTAAAACTGTTGAGGACTACCGAATAAGAAAATATATGATAACAATACCACTATTTCTCATCGATTAAAATTTAATTTTTTGGCTTTAAATTTTGTTTTCAAAAATCGTTTATTTTTTTCAGTTACAAGTATAAATGGAGAAACATTATTGTCTACATATACATGCACCTGACATTTGCATATGGTGTGTACCTGCACTTTACTGCCGCAAAATGGGCCACATGGATCTTTGGTATGTCCTCAAAATATATTAAAATACTTATTTATTTTTTTACAAAAATGTTAAAAATATTGGTATATTACCACTCACCGATGAGTGGTTATATTGATTAAAGAAAATACTTCGTTTTTTACGACTTGAGTTTTATTATATACTACATGTTTCAGAAGTTAAACTTCCATCATTCAGGTCTGTATGTTATTATACAGACCTGAATGATGGAAGTTTAACTTCTGAAACATGTAGTTTATAATAAAACTCAAGTTGTAAAAAACGAAGTGTTTTCTTTAATCATTGTAACATGTCTTACCACAAAGTTAATGCCAAAACAATTAATAAAATATGAGTGGCTATATACTAATATTATTAATATTTTTGTATATTCTTTTTTTAAATCTCATTATTATTAAGTCACTTTGTTATAATTTTCTTCTTTTGTGCGTGTCGTGTCAGATCCTCCTGACATCGACTATCACTTGAGTGTAATTGTCTTTGTTTTGTGTAGTTCTAAACGTCATCTCGACGGTCCTGATCCTCCATGTATTGTATTGATTTATTTGCAAGAAAATAACGCATTTTTTTGTAATAACGTAAAATGTTTTAATTCTAATGTGACTGACGCGCAACATTTTCACACACATTTTTGTCTATAGTATATCAGGGAAAGGATAAGATAAATAGCACACATACGACATCAATGTGTTTATTTTTATAATAAAGATTTTTAAATTCAAAATCAAATCAACAAATCACTACTCAGTCTTCGGGACGATAAAGTAGCTCTGGTTCATCGACATAAAGTTCTCACGAAGAGGCTAACTTCATTTTTTTTGTAAATCTTTAGGTTGGCCATATGGACTACTCAGCGGGATGGGCATCACTGCAGCAGGCCACAGATTCTGGTCACACAAGTCTTTCAAGGCAACTTGGCAACTCAAACTGATATTGGCCTACGCACATGCGACTACTAACCAAAACAGCATTTATAGATGGGTCAGAGATCACAGGTACAAAAAACAATCCAAAATAATATATCTAGTGCATGTCAGACCTCGTCCCTTAGTGCATGTTGGTTTTGTAATCCCTAGTGCATGTTGGTCCTCGGGTCAACCAAAATCGCATGTGATCAACATTATATGTAGTTAGAGAAAAGACGGGTACGTCTCGAAACCCGTAGACAGAAAATCTCGGTGAGTTTTATACTAATATAGGTAATTCATTTATTTATTGATTAGGCGTTTAATTTGTAGAACTCCATTTTAATTTATGTATTAATTTTAAATGAAACAGATTTTTCTAGTCTACTTAGTTGTATTTTATTAACAAATACAAATAAATAATTAATATTGTGACAATTGTTTCACCTAGTTATGGCATTATCAAACTTCTTCGAATGTCCTTCGTATCTTATCAATATTAAACATTCGTTTGATAATGCCATAACTAGGCGAAACAATTGTCAAAATATGTATTTTTAATGTGTTTTTGTTAATAAAATACAACTTAGTATGTGGAATCAAAAAATATGTTTTTGATTACAAATACAAAATATAGGTAACATTATTTTTTCAAGTAGTTGCTTAATTAATACATCAGTAATTTGTAATTTATGGTTTTTTGATGCTCAATCACTATCTGATTGTAAACAGCTAAAGAATATTTCAATCATTTTAACTAATATCACTTGTCTGTTTTTGGTTGGTTGGAAGATGTTGCTTTTAGCAATAAGCCTGCCAATTAACATTTTATTGTACATAAAGTTTTAACAAATAAATAATGTTACACGAAATAGCAATCGGCAATGTAATTTATGTATTAAATGTTAGATCAAACACTGATTTTTTGAGTCTACTAAGTTATATTTTACTGTTTAAAAAAAACACAATTTTTTTGACAATTGTTTCGTCTTGTTATGACATTTTCAAACGAATGTTTCATTTAACGTTTAAAACATAAATTGAAGTGGAGTTCTACAAATTAAACACATCTATAAATTAATAGGCAATGTAACC
Source organism: Brachycentrus maculatus (assembly GCF_059751285.1). Taxonomy (NCBI): domain Eukaryota; kingdom Metazoa; phylum Arthropoda; class Insecta; order Trichoptera; family Brachycentridae; genus Brachycentrus; species Brachycentrus maculatus. The sequence goes on along the minus strand of NW_028281055.1, from coordinate 614,022 downwards.
TCACAAACGATGGCATGTCATATAAAATAACTCATGGGTTTAATGGTTTATTTTGCAGATGTCACCATAAGTTCAGTGAGACCGACGGAGACCCTCATAATGCCAAAAGAGGGTTCTTCTTCTCGCACATAGGATGGCTGCTGGTAACCAAGCATCCAGACGTTCTGGAGGGAGGAAAGACTATTGACATGTCTGACATAAAGAACGACCCTATTGCTATGTTTCAAACCAAGTACGTTGTATAATTTTATTCATCTAACATCTACATATCGCTCACTCCTTTTACGAACGTCATAAATCAAAAATCGTAAATTTTCAGTGTTGCATGTTTTTGGAATGCGCAGAAAATGTACTATATCCCAGCAAAAGCGACATATTTTTAACATAATATTTACCCGCTACAGGGCAGAAAGTGTTATTTTTGCATTTTGAAGAAAAGGTATTGTTTAATTATTTTTTTAAATAAACCCAATATTTTTCCAAAAAAAATTGCTGTACAGTAAAAAGTTCAATAAGTGGCTTGATATTTATTTTTAATACATTGTATTTTATTTTTAAACTGTAAGAAGGTTCTCCTGAAAATTCAAGTTCTTTGATTTATGACGTTCTTGAAAGGAGTAAGCGATATATACACTAATGGGCCACTATGTATATGGTATTTCGAAAGTGACCAAATCTTTCACATTTTTTTGCACAGTTTAAGTTATTTATATCAAGAATTTTCGTAATCGATTATTGTTGCGAGTTGACTATAATATTTTTCGTTTGTCCAAATCTTTGTTCATAATTTCAGGGATTGTCTTGACTTAGGAGTTATTTATATGATTTTTTTTATTAATTATTCAACGACTTAACTACACTATTTTATTGTGTCTAATCTTTGCTACCATTTCTGGGTTTGTCTCTGTTTAGGAGTAAATTATATCAAGATTTTCATCGAGTTATTTTGTTACTATTTTGTGACCCTAAGCGGCGCATTTTTAGAAATAGGTATCAAATTGTGGTAGAGTGGGTTCAAATCGAGAAATTCTGAGCATTCTGAGTCCACGGCGCTGACATTTGATGTACAAAATTCACTTTTGTACCCATTTCACATAATCTTACAAACATCTCTATAAAAAAGGTATTTCATGTGTAAAATACACAAGTGTACCTTTTTCCCTTAATCTCACAATAATTTCTTGGAAAAAGTTATTAAATTTGCAAAATTCACTATTTAACCCATTTCCCTTGATCTCATAAACATTTTTGTAAAAAGAGTGATTACTATGAAGAATTTAAAATTTAATCCAATTCCCATAAACTCATAATAATCTCTTTAAAAAACTTTTTCCATTGGCAAAATTTACTGTTGTACTCATTTTTCATAATCTCACAATAATTTCCATTACAAACGAAAAGTTATTTGAAGTCCAAAATTCACTAGTGTACCCATTTCCCAAAATTTTATAAACATATTTATAAAAACGGTTATTTGATGCTCAAAATTCATCAATGTACCCATTTCATATGAAAAAGTTGTTTGATGTGTAAAATTCACTATTGTACCCATTTCCCAAAATCTCACAATTATATATATTTTTTTAAATATTTGAAATGCAAAATTCACCTTTGTACCCATTTCCCACAATCTCATAAACATCTTAATAAAAAAAGGTTATTTGATGCCCATAATTCACTATTGTACCCATTTCTTATAATCTCACAAACATCTCTATAAAAATAGTATTCTCTGTGCAAAATTCACTATTGTACCCATTTTCCATAATCTCTTCAAAAAAGTTACATGATGTGCTAAATTTACTATTGTACCCATAATCTCACAAACGTCTATTTCAAAGTACCAATAAGTGAATAGTTGTGAGATGAAACCGGTATTTGTGTACACACTGAAAGATTCTGAAATATTTCGCTTTCAGGTATTTTGACATCATTGGTCCGGTTGCGTGTTTTGTGGTGCCCACACTCGTGCCTTGGCTGTGCTGGGGGGAGGACTTCTGGGTATCTTGGTACGTGGTGGCGTGCATGAAGTTCGTCATCATCTCCAACCTGACGTGGTTCGTCAACAGCTTTGCGCATGTCAAAGGAATGCAACCTTATGACGTGTAAGTATTCAAAAAGCCATGGCTTATCCTATTTCCAATGGGTTTGTGGCGATCACATATTCTCATATGATTTTTCACTATTATTAAAAATCAATAGTTTGGGCTGTGATGTATGGAAGTGAAGCAAAATATGACTGAAAGTACACTGAATGCAGTCGAAACGCAATCAGTCTACTTTCAGCCATCTTTTGATAACCCCATGCTGTATGATAGATGTTTGAATGATGAAATAAGGAAATAATGCAAGGCTGAGATAAGCATTATCGATAAAATTAAGAAAGTTGTGTTGAGATGGTTTTGACATGTGGAACTAATGAGTGAGGGAAGAACGGTAAAAGAAATTTATGAAGCGAATGTATTGTAGTTGGAAAAGGAGCAGAAAAAACTTGATTTGAAGTAAAAATAGAATTTTACTATTATACGTATGTTACGTATTGTACTAATGATTGATTGATTTTCTTTAGATACTTACATAAAGATAAAATACCAGTAACGAAAAAATAACTTTGATTCAACAATTTTTGTCGATAAGATACAATGTATTGGATTTAAACATAGTTATCTCATATTATTCGAACATTGGTTATCATAAAAACATGTTTTGTACTTATATATCATTTGTTTTTTTTAGATAAAGATTTTTAAAAAAATTAATGGCCATACAAAATAAAATTTTAAAAATTATTTAGTGTTGTAATTCATTCTCAGGCGTTAAATTATTGACCCTTCGGATGATATATATATATATATATATATATATATATATATATATATATATATATATATATATATATATATATATATATATATATATATATATATATATATATATATATATATATATATATATATATATATATATATATATATATATATATATATATATATATATATATATATATATATATATATATATATATATATATATATATATATATATATATATATATATATATATATATATATATATATATATATATATATATATATATATATATATATATATATATATATATATATATATATATATATATATATATATATATATATATATATATATATATATATATATATATATATATATATATATATATATATATATATATATATATATATATATATATATATATATATATATATATATATATATATATATATATATATATATATATATATATATATATATATATATATATATATATATATATATATATATATATATATATATATATATATATATATATATATATATATATATATATATATATATATATATATATATATATATATATATATATATATATATATATATATATATATATATATATATATATATATATATATATATGCAATACCCTTTGTTAAAAGCTAAATCTATTAAATGGTTAACGAATTGGAGAATTACTTAGTAAAACATTAATTTAATTGCATCAAGTAATAAAATCATTCATATTTTAATAATGTTTGAAAGATGCAAGTATTTAGCTAACTTCAGTTGAACATAGATGTAGGATTGAGAAAACCTTTTATTGAGCAGAGACCCTTTTATTTGTATCCAAGATCTCTATGACAGGTCATGAGACCTGTAAATACCCTTTTTTATATTTTTTCTTATAAAAACGATAGATGCTTCGTTTAAAGATGAGACGCCTAAATAATGGTAAAACAGTATTTTAATTACCATAATAAATTGAAGTCTAACCAATAATGCACAATGAATTTTTTTTCGCTTTATTTGTTTCACAAGTTGATCACACAACAAAAAATATTAGAAAATATAAGTAATTATCCATGTGATAAAAACGAAAAATTCCTTACTAAACTAATCGGCTGTCGTTGATGGATTTGATTTATTTTTTCAGGCTATAACTTTAATCATAATCGCAGTGATCGATCTAATGGCCCAACGATAAATCGATGAGCTCATTTTTTCACACTCTCAAAAACTATATTTGTCTCTTATGAGAATCCTAAAATACGCAATATTAATCACTCTATCAGATGATACTCTAATTTTTGCAAAACGCGTTGTGCGTCAATAGTATTTGACGTTTGTGTACTAGATAGCTGCAGTATATAAAGAGATTTAGGGTGGCGCAAATTTAATCATCCAATTTTGTTTTGAACTCTTTTTTTTACTGAATAAAAACAAAAAGTTTTGAGTTACGAAAATCTTTTTTTGAACTTTTAATGTTTTTTTTCTGTTAAGTGGAAAAGATGATATCCATCAAGTAGCTGCCGCCAGTATTGATACACATTTTTGCCCGTTTAAGCTATCTGCTATTTGCAAAAATTATAACATCTGGATAGGGTGAATAATTTTGTGGCACCCTGTATGCATCAGATAATAATCAGTTGAAGATTGATTCCAGTAAGCCGGACTGTGCGAGGTATACCAGTAGTTTTATAAAGTTTCTTGGCAAGGTTGACCAAATTTGTCTCTCTTGAGATTCCTATAATATGTATTAGATGATATGCCGTACTGTGCGCGGCATATCCATAATTTTATTAAGTTCTTGGACAAGGTATTTATTCAGAATGCAAAAACCTTATTTATCATGTTGACATTCCTATAATGCGATCCCTCAGACGAATGTTTGGCAAAACGATGCTTGATAGATATTCGAATGATGAAATAAGGATAGAATGTAAGGCTGAGATAAGCATTATCGATAAAATTAAGAAAGGTGTGTTGAGATGGTTTGGATACGTGGAACGTATGAGTGAGGAAAGAACGGTAAAACAAATTTATGAGGCGAATGTAGTTGGAAAAAGAAGCATAGGAAGACCGAGGAAAACTTGGCACAATACTTGAAAGCTGCCGGGTCAGAAGTCATAATAATCGTCGAGTATGTATGAGGGGATGCATGAATGTAGAAGAGGCGAAGAATGTTTTGCAAAGACAGAGTGGTGTGGCGTTCGATTCTCTCTGCCTACCCCTGCGGTGAAGCGGCGTGATGGTTAGTAAGTTTAGTTAGTTAGATTCCTATAATATGTATAGGATGATAATCAGTCGACGGTTTATTCCAGAAAGCCGGAATTTTAAGAGGTATACCTGTAAATTTATAGGGTCCCTTGACCTTATAGATAATGCGATACATAAATTTCCATCGCTGATTTTTTATATTGTTTGGCAATAAAATTTCCACAGTTATGAGAAGTTATGTTACACATGGGTCACATGTCACGGGTTCGATTGTTGTTATGGTCATCGAACTCGTCTGGATCACCAAATCAATTCGGTTATATGGTGATTCGGTGATTCGGGACTTCCGGTGTCGACACCGGAAGGCAAAAGGACACGAAGCCCAATTTTTAGCATTTAACATCAGGGCTGTTTTGAATCGTCAACCGTAAAAAACAATGATTTTATTTTGGAAAAGCGCCCTTCAGGTAGTATTGTACGAAAATGACGCTATTTAAATTTTCAATAAATAAATATTATTATTTTTGAGATATGTTTTGAGATATGTTGATCCATAAGTGTGGTCACTCTACCACAATTTGATACCTATTTCTAATAATGAGCCGCTCAGGCCCACAGAAATAGCATAAATTTGAAATATTTGTGTAAATAATAAAAACACAAATATTTCTCTATAAAAAAGTATATGTTTATGTACCTTTGTTTAAATTATAAAAGAAAACAAATAAATATAACACTAGTCAAAGATAATTTTTAAGTTAATGATGTTAACACGACTAATTTCGAGAACAGCAGATGTTCGTGAAAATGATGAAAGTGAAAATACAAGAATATTTTTTTGTATTTCCACCTGTTGATAAGAACATATTTTGTTCTCGAAACTAGTCATATTTACATGAATAATTTCAAAAGTGGTTTTATACAATACGACTGTTTTATTTTAATATTTACATCATCATGTTATTCCACGAACGTAATGCATACATAATCAATAAATAATATGAATTATATTTATTGTAACTGCAGACAGTTGCTAGAATTCCATATTGAATTGTTGGGTAATATATCCTAAATTAAACACGGTTATTGGATTGAATTTTACTTTAATTTACATAAATGATATGTTACGCGTTTCGTCTTATTCAGACACTATCAAACACTGACTAAAAATATTTGTCAGTGTTTGATAATGTCACTTAACTAAAATAATTGCTATTATTAGGTCTAGGGGTACATATAATGATGGGTATTTCAGTGGGTCAATTAGGGTATATTGAAAACAATTTGTATGGCTTTAAAATAAATACAATAATTAAAATGAGAATTATATTAGAGATATTTAAAAGCAGAAAAGTAGAATTTAAAGCAATAACCGTGTTTAAATTTGGATATATTACCCAACAATGTGAATTTTACTATTATGTATATCAATGGAAATATTATATTTCATACTCTTTAGCACTCATTTTATTTCAAATATATTAACAACATTTTGAGTGTATCCACATAATTATCCCCAATAACAGGAGTAATTTAAATGTATAAGCTAATATAAATAAAATGATAATTATATTTTCTGGCGTTTCTCATGTACCATATATGATAATAATCTAGGATTCGGATCTCACATACTAACAAAAAAAATCTTCTCAATAAAAAAAATTCTTTTAATCTCAACAATAGATGTCTCTAGTAAAGTTCTAATGATTCAAGAAAAACGTTTCGGAATTGGTTCATACATAAAGAACTTCGAAGAATTTCAGTAGGGTGTTTGTCAATAATGGGTACAATCTGTGAATATTACACGTGTGTAAAGTAGCCACTTAAACCAGCCTATGACGGTCGTCAGCCCCTTAAATGCCCAGACTTTCATATTCTTCTTCATCTTTGACGAGATGTCAAAAAATAATATAAAATATATTTATTCATTTATACAACAATAATATTTTTACTATGCTTGTGAAACTACATGTAAAGTTTTCTTACAAGATACATTTGTTTAGACAACTCTATGCTTCACATATATATAAATATATATATATATATATATATATATATATATATATATATATATATATATATATATATATATATATATATATATATATATATATATATATATATATATATATATATATATATATATATATATATATATATATATATATATATATATATATATATATATATATATATATATATATATATATATATATATATATATATATATATATATATATATATATATATATATATATATATATATATATATATATATATATATATATATATATATATATATATATATATATATATATATATATATATATATATATATATATATATATATATATATATACATATATATGCAATACCCTTTGTCAAAAGCTAAATCTATTAAATGGTTAACGAATTGGAGAATTACTATGTTAAACTTATATTTAATTGCATCAAGTAATAAAATCATTCATATTTAAATAATGTTTGAAAGATGCAAGTATATAGCTAACTTCAGTTGAACATAGATGTAGGATTGAGAAAACCTTTTATTGAGCAGAGACCCTTTTATTTGTATCCAAGATCTCTATGACAGGTCATGAGACCTGTAAATACCCTTTTTTAATATTTTTTCTTATAAAAACGATACATGCTTCGTTTAAAGATGAGACACCTAAATAATGATAAAACAGTATTTTAATTACCATAATAAATTGAAGTCTAACTAATAATGCACAATGATTTTATACATATATATATATACATATATATAAATATATATATATATATATATATAAATATATATATATATATATATATATAAATATATATATATATATATATATATATATATATATATATATATATATATATATATATATATATATATATATATATATATATATATATATATATATATATATATATATATATATATATATATATATATATATATATATATATATATATATATATATATATATATATATATATATATATATATATATATAAGGGTTGGTACGAAGACTTTGTTGTGTACTGCTAGTAAAGATTTCGGTGTTAGGCTTTTGTTTACTACAACTGCGCCTTAATATGTTTACTTTTAAAATAGATTTAAAAAATATTTTTCTAATATCTGCTCCTAGGTAAGTATCACTCTTTGTACTTTTTTTTTGCTTTATTTGAATATTCGAATTTCGTTATCCTTTTTGCTTGATCGCAAAGGTCGCAAATATAAAACGTCGCTCGCAAGTCATTAAAAACAAATATCACGAATAACAATCAACTTTTTCCGGAAAACTTCCTAATTAAAATACAACGTTTTACGAGTTCGTTGTAAATATTTAAATTTAGTTTTTATTGCGTCTGTTTGAATTCAATGTTATGAATATTACGTAACCTTTAGTTTTTTACTTGACATTGCATGGCTTATCGATTAAATTAAATTTGTCGTTAATGATATTTTGTGATTGCCTAAATTTTGCAACAATTTTTCACAAATTTTGAATTCGCTTCGTTAATCAAATTATTTACAACATTTTGAGTGTATCCAAATACTTGTTCACAAATCTGGATTATCTCCAATTACAGGAGTTATTTTTCATATTATTTTCGTCTTACTAAAATTTGTCTCTAGTGAAGTTAGAATGGAGAATGTTGTAAATGTGTAAAGTGATCACTTAACCAGCCTGTGCCAGGTCATAAGCCCTGTTAATACCCAGGTCCGAATCCTGGATTATAATCACACATATAAGAAACGCCAGAAAATGTCCTATTCTGGGGTTTATATACCTCACATACAAATATAAATGTTTCTGCTCAATAAAAAAGTTTCTTCATCTAACCAATAGATGTCTCTTGTGAACATCCAAGTGATTCTTGTGCAATGTTTCGAAATTGGATTAAATATATAGAACATTCGAAAATTTGAGTAGTGTCGTTGTCGATCATGGGTAGAATCGGTGAATGTTACACGTGTGTAAAGTTATCAGTTAAATCAGCCTATGACGGTCGTAAGTCCCGTAAATGCCCAGACATCCATATTCTTCTGCATCTTCATTTGTTGAGATGTCAAAAACTAATATTTTATATATTATATGTCAGGCAGCTGGTTAATTTAGGTAAAGGCAATATATTGTAAGGACAAAACTACAAGTTAATTGTGTTTGTCGGCTCCACATGTGTTTTATTATGTTTTTGTGAATATAATGATGAATTTCTCTGATAAAAATTTGTTTGGTGTTGCTGTGAGTCGTTTTAAACATTATTTTAAGCATTGCATTTGTTATTTCATATCGCACACTCCTTTCAACAACGTCATATATCAAATATCGTCAATTTTCAGTTGTCGGAATGCCCAAAAAATGTACTATATCCCAGCAAAAGCGGCATATTTATAACTTAATATTTATCCGCTTCACGGCACAACGTGTTGTTTTTGAATTTTGAAGAAAAGGTATTGTTTAATTATTTTTTTAATAAGCTTAATATTTTTCAAATGAAGAAAAACATTCAGGTTTTACCTAAAAAGATCTGTTGCACAGTTTACTGTGTTCAATTAGTGGCTTGATATTTATTTTTAATATAAAACATTATATTCTTAAACCTTAAAAACGATCTCCTGATCAGACTTTCATATTCTTTTTCATCTTTGATGAGATGTCAAAAAATAATATGAAAATAACTCCTGTAATTGGAGATAATCCAGATTATTTGAACAAGTATTTCGACACACTCAAAATGTTGATCTCCTGAAAAATCAAGTTTTTATATATATATTACGTTGTTGAAAACAGTGAGCGATATGTTGGGAGAATGTCAAAAGGTATTTTTTGTTCAAGTGGTTAAATAAAGGTGTTTTATATTATTTAACATCTGTATTTAGAAACGAAGCTGGAGCTCAACACAAGCTCCTCCATTACTTGACTGTTGGAGAGGGTTGGCACAACTACCACCACGCATTCCCCTGGGACTACGCCTCGGCCGAACTTGGAGATAGCTCTCTTAACTTCACAACTGCCTTCATCGACTTCTTTGCGTTATTCGGTGAGTAATTACAAATAATGATATCACATCGACGTGCCCTACGTAAAGTGCTCTAACTACATTTTTGTTAATTTTGAGATATTTGTAGTACGTTATCAACAGACCATTATCTACAATAATATTTTTTATTATAACCCTTATCCGCACCTAATGGTGCATAGGGCACTGCATCAAATTGACGCAGTGTTATCTTGATAATTACTTACATGAAGGCAAGGTGATCACTCTTGCGCTTCAGGAGCCAGTCCAGGGAAATATTAAATAAATATTACAGTGTTAAATCACTAATATTTATTTTCACCCCCCCCTGGAAATCGAACCCGGGACCTCCAGCATGATAGCTAAACACGCTGACCATTACACCACGGAGGCGGAAAAATATAAATAAACAAAAAAATATATAAAATATGTTGAGATGGTTTGGACATGTGGAACGTATGAGTGAGGAAAGAACGGTTAAACAAATTTATGAGGTGAATGTAGTTGGGAAAAAAAAGCAGAAGAAGACCGAGGAAAACCTGTCACAATCAGGTATGTCAAATACTTCAAAGCGGCCGGGTCAGGAGTCGTAATAATCGTCGGGTATGTATGAGGAGATGCATGAATGTAGAAGAGGGGAAGAATGTTTGCAAAGACAGAGTGGTGTGGCGTTCGATTTTCTTTGCCTACCCCTGCGTTGAAGCAGCGTGATGATTAGTTAGTTAGTTAGTTATATATAAAATAAATTACGCCTAGCTTTCGGGCGTATAAGGCGCTATCTACATCGAATTTTCGAAAACTGAACTCCTAAAACGCTGACTACCTCATTTTGACAAAGCATAAAGTTTTTAAACGATTCAATAGATTACTTTATCATGTTTTTGAATGTATAATACTAGTTTAGAATTTCAGATAAAACCGTTAATTAATAAAAAAGAATACGTTGAAAAAATCTTCTAAGCTCTCTCCTGTAAAGTAACAGATTTGCAGATAGAGTACTTTACGTAGGAGTCGTCGACATTACACCCTGCCTGCTGTGTTGGTCGAGGCTGTGTGGGCATCTGGGTACCAGCCACCGTCGGGATTGATTGGGCTAGGTTATACTGCCTTTATTAATATTGTCCGCCTCCGTGGTGTAATGGTTAAACTACCGTGTTTAACCACCGTGCTGGAGATCCCGGGTCAGGAGGAGGGGATGACAATACATATTGGTGATTTTATTTATTTAATATTACCCCGGACTGGTCCCTGAAGCAAAGGAGTGATTACATTGCCTTTATGTAAGTAACGATCATGATAACACCGTGTCAATAAGATGCAGTGCTCTATGCACCATTGGGTGCCGATAAGGGTTAGATGAAGAACATTATACTCTGGCTGCTGTACTGGTCGAGACTGTGCGGGGGTCTGAGGACTAGCGATTTTGGATTTCTTGGTATGTCAAATATTTTTTATTGAATATTGAATAAATTTCTTATTCAATAAATTTTTCCATCATTTGTAAATTGCAAATAATGGAAAAATATCTTATCTCATTCAAATATTTTTTCCACCATTTATTTATATACTAATATATTCATCTCATTCAAATATTTTTTCGATCATCTGTGCCTTTATCGCATAATGTATCAAATAATTTTCTATTTTATTTATTGTTTCGGAATTAATTTTGAGGTAAGACATGTTACAATGATTAAAGAAAACACTTGTTTTTTACCACTTGAGTTTTATTATAGACTACATGTTTCAGAAGTTAAACTTCCATCATTCAGGTCTGTATAATAATCTGTTATTATACAGACCTGAATGATGGAAGTTTAACTTCTGAAACATGTAGTCTATAATAAAACTCAAGTGATAAAAAACAAGTGCTTTCTATAATCATTGTATATAATTTTCTTTTTATATTCTTATTCGATCAATTTTTCCATTATTAGTGCCTTTGTCGCATAGTGCATCAAATAATTTTCTCTCTTATATACTTATTCAAACGCATAATGTGCCTTTAATGCATAGTGTATCAAATATATTTTTTTTATTATATCCTCATACAAACTTTTTTTCTAAGATTTGCGACTCTATGTCATAGTTCATTGAATAATGTTCTCTATTTTATTTTTATTCAGGAGAATGATAAATAAGTTTCCATTATCTGTGGCTTAATTGTGTATTGAATATTTTTTTATATTATATTTTTAATCTAACTTATTTTTCCTTTATCGCATAGTGTATTAAATATTTTTCTTGTTATGTTCTCATTAAAACTAATTCATCAATTATGTCTTCCTTATTCGGATGGAGTAAAAAATGATTTTATTATCTGAGCTTTCTTTCATCTCAGGTTGGGCTTACGACCGGAAGAAAGTTCCACTGGACGTCGTAAAGAGGAGAGTTCTCAGGTGTGGAGACGGTTCTCACCACTTCAATGATGGCCAGGACAACCTCTGGGGGTGGGGAGATAAGGACATGCTTGGAGAGGACAAAGTGTATGGAGAAGACTTCTAGTTGAAGAATTATATTTTACCATCATCAAAAACGTACAAATATCTGCTTAGTGGTTGAGGGACATAAAAAAATAATGTTTTTTTAAATAGATCTTAATTTATAACAAATATTTAATAATAAAAAATAAAAAATGGTATTCATTTGTATAATCATTTATAAAAGCCTTATATTTTGTACATTGGAGCATTGATAACTTTGTGGTATGGTTATATAACACTCTCCTTATCATTCATCGATTAATTTGTGTAATAACAGTGGTATTACACAAAGTAAACGATGAATGATAAAAACAACGTTATAAACGCAAAATTCATATTTACATTTTGACAACTCAATACAGATGAAGAAGAATATGGAAATCTGGGCATTTATAGGGTAAACGATGTCTTAGTCTTGGTAAAGTTATCACTTAACACACGTGTAACAATTACCAATTCTACCCATGTTTGACAACCACACTACTCAAATTTTATCAATACATAAGTTAGGAAAATTTTGTTAGTTTAGTAGTCAATCATGGGTAGAATTGGTGTATATTACACGTGTGTAAAGTGATCGCTTAAGCAAGCCTAAGACGGTCGTACTTTACATACCTGATTGTGCCAAGTTTTCCTCCGTCTTTCCCTGCTTCTTTTTCAACTATGTTTGCTTCATAAATTTGTTTAACCGTTCTTTCCTCACTCATACGTTCTTCATGTCCGAACCATCAAAACACACCTTTCTTAATTTTATCATAATTGCTTATAATGCCTTGCATTATTTCCTTATTTCACCATTCGAACATCTATCGTTTTGCCGTACAGTCGTCTGAGGGATAATAATTGTAAAAAAATAACTTAACTCGATTTCTCGTGCAATCGTTGTACGCATTACCGAGTATCGTTGTAGACGTTAGTGTCATTACATGAGTTTGTCACAAGGTTGGACGCAAAGTTTGTGGGCCAATGACAGATACTGTCAACCGGTTCGGTCGCGGGTTCGATGACCGCCCAGTGACCACCATTGTAGTCTATTGTCACCTCCAATCTCCCGAATCAGACTGACTAATGTCAAATACCTAACTAGTCATAACAGTATTGTTCTTCCTGGCATTTCCATAAGCGTAAATGGCCCGTTTATCAATTAAGGTTTATCAAATTATAGGTGTCTCAATTTAAATAAGACATGTTTAATTTGTATATGAGAATAGATAGATAGATAGGTCTGAGCATTCCAGGGCTCTCGACTTAACGTTTGGCTGGTTAAAGCGATCATTTTATACACTTCTTTAAAGTTCACCATTTTACCCATTATTGAACATCCATATAGCATTCATACAAATTTGGAAATTTAATGAAATATGTTTAATCAATAATGGGCAGAATTGTGAACGTTCCACAAGTGTATAAAGTGATCACTTAAGCCAACCAAATGCCAGATCATAAGCGCTGAGATGCTCAGATTTTATCTTATTTCATATAAAAACGATAGATCTTTTATCTCAATTTGAGATATGGTAATATAAAAGGCTTATTTTAATTCAAAATAATTTATCGAATTGACCACATTTAAGATTTAATTTTTAAATCTCAATCTTTGCATTTTTTACTGTAAAAAATGTTTCATTAGAAAGAGTAGAAGTACATAGAAATAGTTTTTGTTCAAGTATTGTTGTTTACATCACATTTTATCTATTTTCTAATACCCTGGACTAGTACTTAAAACGCAAAGATGATCACCATTTCTTTACATGTATAACAATAAAAATAACACTGCTTGCATGCAATGCAGTGCCTCATCCACCATTAGGATCCGATAACAGTGAGAAATAAAAATTAAATATAATGTTTTATACACCGAAAATATGATCATTTCAATATTGCATGGTATAAAATGCATTTTTGAATATAATTTATTAATTTTAAAGGTTTTAAAGAGATATTTAGGAAAAAAATCTAAGTATAATTTTGTTTTTCTTTTAATAACATTTATTTCATCGACAGGTTTTAATTCAAAACGTACATATTTTATTACTTATAATTTGTATTGTAAAATAAGGACTTACCAATTTAATGTTGTTTCAACTTCGAAGATCTTCTGCAGCTCAAATGAAGGCACCTGTAATAAAATTAAAATAAGATTTAATAAAAAAAACTATGTTAAAAACGCATTATTAATACTTTAGAATTTAATGCAAATAGTGGATAAATAATTTATTTCAAATGGTTTCGACAAACACTTTTTTTTTTAGGGATGAATCCATTTTTTACTAGACAAGGTATTTGTCGAAGCCGGTTAGAAAAATAAAACCGAAAATATAAGTCAAAAACAATATTTGTGTTTTCTTAATTTTATAATAAATATACTACAGAGTATGAGCAATTTTTTTAAAATATTTATTCCTTCAATTTCGGCGTGACATTTAATTTGATTAATAATATTGTAAACAACTTTCCATCCATGTAGTAGGTTTTCATTGAAAAACCGCACTCATGGTAATTAATGTACATACGCATAACATATATTTTTTTTTTGGTTTAAATTAAATTAAATTTTAATTTACCCTATATTTTGTGTGAATTTATATTGAAATCTAATGTTTAAAATTAAAAACGCCTTTTTGTAAGATCCCTTAAAACCCGAAACCGAAGAAAACTTGACATGATCCAAGTGAGTGATTCAAGTACTTGAAAGAGGCCAAATAATTTTTTTTATGCTGCTTAAAATTTTACCAGATTATTTTATTCACAACATTTGAGAGTGAGTTCTTAAAAGTAAAGTGATCAAAGTTGTGCAGTGATCACTTAACCAGCCAATGACAGGTCGTAAGCCCTGTAAATACGCAGATTTCCATACTCTTCTTCGTGTATGTTGAAATGTCAAAAATGTAAAAAGTAACTCCCATGTGGAGAAACCCTGATTTGTGAACAAGTATTTGGACACCCTATAAATTTTGTGAAGTGGTCACCTCTACTTAAACGTAAAATCTTCCACGATTTTGATAGAATTTTATTTTTTGTAATATGTGGCACTGATTCACATAGCTAGATGATGAATACTATCGAATCGCCATCAAGGAAAATTAAAACTAGCATTGTTTCAAACAATTTACTGAGTATTTACGTTTTCGTAGAAAACACTTTCAGCCGGACCGCGGTTTTGCGGTCTAAGGGCGTTTGTGCACTACACGAAATTACACGGAATTTTACCGTCCGGCACGTCAGTTAGCATATAAAACGGATGATTGGCTTGAATTGGCTTGTGCTTTTGTCCATCTTTCTTCGGATCGGTGCTAAGCTGCCTAAGGGCGATTGTCCACTACTCAGAATTTGACCGTCCGGTAGACCGGTTTTGAAAAATGAAAGCGACTACGACAGTTTAGCGTGATCGAATTACGCAATGTGTTCACGCACCGATCCGAAAAAAGATGGACAAAAGTACAAGCCAATCCAAGCTAATCGTCGTTTTGAAACGCTAACTGACGTGCCGGACGGTAAAATTCCGTGTAGTTCCGTGTAGTGGACAAACGCCCTAAGGGTGTTTGTATACTACACGGAATTTTACCGTCCGGTTGTCCAGTCAGCATGAAAAAACGTAAGATTGGCTTGTGCACTTGTCCGTCTTTTTTCGGTGCTCGATCACGGTGTGCGTGAACTGGATCACACTAAACTGTGGTAGTCGCTTTTATTTTAATAAACAGGACTGCCGGACGGTAAAATTCCATGTAGTGCACAAGCGCCCTAAGGCATTGTTTTGTTCCAAGGATTTAAATGAAATTTTTGATCAATATCTTAAGAACCGATTTACCTTAATTTCAAAATTCTATAAATATTTTGAAAACTCGTATATCGGGTAAAAGACGG
The DNA here is from genome assembly GCF_059751285.1 of Brachycentrus maculatus. Lineage (NCBI taxonomy): Eukaryota > Metazoa > Arthropoda > Insecta > Trichoptera > Brachycentridae > Brachycentrus > Brachycentrus maculatus. The sequence goes on along the minus strand of NW_028281055.1, from coordinate 597,622 downwards.
AAAACTTTATGAGAAAATAAATTTGAAAGTAACTTATCCCTTTGGACAAGTAAATCGACAATAGTTTATGGCTTGTAAAAACCATGGACTATAGTGCATGGCTAACAAGGACTAAAGCAAACAAATAAAAGGAAATAAAAGGAATTTCATTGGATACTTTTTTTTATGAAAAAATTGCATTTTTTACATCAACTTTTATTTTTTAAAAGGGCATAAAAAATGTTTTTTAATTGCTTCACTTATTTCTAAATAATATTTCTTACCAAAACTTATGATAACAAAATGGATAAACAACATGTTATAACTCAATCCATTCGCAAAATACTGTAGTTTATACATTCAACGCGCACAGCTGAGTATCAGACGTTATAATCGATAGTAAGTTCTATTAATTGGGTATTCTAGACTAGATCCATGGCTTGCCGTGACGTCACAACGTGTAGCCCTGGCAGAAGACAATGTCACGTACAGATAGTGATTCGTATAGAATCCAAGGGCAATCAATGGGTATTGTTATGGCGCTATGTTCATTCATTATTCCGGTGGTGAACGCCAGGGCTGATACCATGGAAGAGAGTATTTTTTATCAATTTTTTTTTATTATTGAAAGACTTGATTTCTATCTACGCTGTATATAAGGTAAATCTTAATGATATCCTTAATCTACCATCACATTCTCTGCTCAGCGTCAAGGGAATAAGTAACTCTACTAGGAGATCCTTGTTATGATAGAAGACGGATTTTCAAGACCGACCAACCTCTCAGCGCTACGCAGCAAACCCTAGGTCCTGAGGAGTTATACCAGGTAGACTAAAGCTACCTATCGATAAGTGATGAATTGCTGAATAGCCTCAGATATAAGATTTATTCAATTCTTCCATGATTATATTACATGACATGGTGTATGTTGACAGTAAGTTTTGATTTCTTTTAATCACGGTAAAAACCACTTATTCTTAAAATTTAAAATTTAGATATTTTGGAAATTAAAAAAGCCATAAAACAAAATTTTAAAATTTTAAATAATCAATTAAATTTGAGTTACAGTCCTATTTTTGATATTTTTTCAATTTCTGGTAGGTTTTTTTTGTTCTCTTCTTTATGTATGCGTGGGCGGCTTCATACTGTTTTTGGGTGATTCCATTGGTTGTTATTTGGAGTTGGTACGCAATACACAATAACATTAAGGGATTAGTTTTTGGTAAGCGAATGTAATTAATTATGAGTATTTTAATGTTAAAATTTAATAAACCCTGATGATGACAAGGTTCTTGTTGAAACCGGTAGGTTAAAGTGTACTAATAACAAAAAAAGTGGTTATAACAAAGTAGTTTGATTTTATAATAATAATAAAACCCTTACCGCACCCCAATGGTGCATAGGGCACTGCTTCATATAAACGCAGTGTTATCTCGATCGATTACACATAAAGGAAAGGTGATCAGCCCTCCACTTCAGGTACCAGTCCAGTGTGATATTGAATAAATATTAGAGTGAAAAAATCACTTATGTTTATTAAACCCCCCCTGGGAATCGAAACCGGGACCTTCTGAACGGTAGGCGAGCATGGTGACCATTACACTACGGAGGCGGGCAATTTGATACGGTTTGATTTTATAAAGCATAAAATGTGTTGCAAAGTATCTGCGAAAAACATTCAAGAAATGGATGTTATTTCATTTTTATCAATGAGAACACGGATAATAGGAAGGAAATTTAAGTCATTGTAATATTAATGACGGATTTTTTATTATTTATATTTTTATGAATTCCTTTTGTTTTAAAATGTTTTAGTTTATTTCTTTTCATTTCAGCATTTTTTAGGATTTCTATATTATTGTTATTGTAAATTCCGTATAAGTAAAAATACAATAAAAACATTATAAGTGTGTATGGGAATGTAAGGCTGAACGAGGAATAATTGAAAAGATTAGGAAGAGCTCTTTGCGGTGGTATGGACATGTGGAGCGAATGGATAGCGAGAGAATGACTAAGAAAATATATGTGGCGAATGTGATATGGAAAACAGATCGTGGACGACCGAAAAAGACTTGGCACGATCAGATCAATCAGAACCTAAAATCTGGCGCTGTCAAAAGTCTGCGTAATCGGAGGGCATGTATGACTAGATGTATGGATGTGAAGGAGGCGAGGAGTGTATGTCAGGACAGAAGAGTGTGGCGTTTTATCCTCTCTGCCTACCCCTGCGGGGAAACGGCGTGATGGTAGTAGTAGTAGTAGTAGTTATAAGTGTGTATGCAGAATTGAAATTTGCTTCGGCAAACTACTGACCCAATGATGCATTGAGGGATTGATCAAATTGATGCCATGTTAATTTGATTGTTTATTATATGAATGCAATGTGATCTGTCCAGGTTAATACTAAATAAATATTAGAGTGAAAACACACACTTATATTTATTTTACCACCCTTGGAATCAAACCCGGGACCTCCAGCACGATAGTTTAGGTACATTTCAGTGTATAAAATAATTTGGATAAGAACATAACGTGGTACATTTTACAAAAGCTTCTTCAAATAAAAAAAATCTTTTTATTTCAACATATCGCTCACTCCTTTCAAGAACGTCATAAATCAAAAAACTTGATTTTTCAGGAGAACGTTTTTAATGATTGTAAATATAATACAATATATTAAAAATAAATATCAAGCCACTCATTGAACTTTTTACTGTGCAACAGATCATTTTACGTAAAACCTGGATGTTTTTTCTCTATTTGAAAAATATTTAGTATATTTAAAAAAATAATTAAACAATACCTTTTCTTCAAAATGCAAAAACAATACTTTTTGCCCTGTAGCGGGTAAATATTAAGTTAAAAATATGCCACTTTTGCTGGGATACACTACATTTTCTGGGGATTCCGAAAACATGCAGAACTGAAAATTGAAGTTTTTTTATTCAAGACGTTCTTGAAAGGAGTGAGCGATATGTAAATAATATGCAATTGATTTTTAACAGACTAACCTCTTTACTATGAAGGCGCACTATATAACAATTAAAAATTAAATGTAAGTAACTTTATACTGTACTATTTTTTTTTTAACAAAAATTTTGTTTGTTTGGCACAACCCTGTTTTCTCTCCTTCTTGTCTGAAATACATTACACTGTATTGTACATTGTAATTAAAGCAGTTTTTGCGAGTGTCTAAACGTAACTTTTCTTATATATATTCCCCTCATCCCACTGTAACACTATCAGTCTGAACTCTTGCGCTCTTGGTGATGCAACTTATCGCTAATTGCTTACACCACTAATTATGTATATCGGCCACTAGTTAGTGTTGTGATTTTAGTGAACCGAATATTGCCCTACGAAATTACAGTGAGTATTTTTTTTGTTATTTTAACACGAGTTGAGTTCGAAGCATGTTTCGAAGGATTCAAAAATCAATTATTATTATATTCTCTATATTATTAATATTTTAAGCATTTACTTTGTGGTTAGTAATTTTAATTTTTTTTTTAAATGTTAATAATATTAGTATATAACCACTCACCGAGATTTTTATGTCTACCGGTTTCGAGACGTACCCGTCTCTTCGTCAGGACAATCACTACCACAGCATGCAAACAATACTTATTATTAATAATATCGATATGATTTTTTATACACTTGTGTATACATTTTATTTCAAAGAAGATACAAATCAGAGCATTCCAGGGTTTATGACCGGACATCTGGCTGGCTTAAGTGATCATTTTATACACTTGTGTAAAGTTCACCATTATTCCTATCATTGAAAATCCATATTGCATTAATTTTTGTGAACATTGCATATAAAATGTTTTTTTTTTTTAATTTTTACAATATTGATATTCAATAATGGGCAAAATGGTCAACTTTACACAAGTGTAACCAGCCATATGCCAGGTTGTAAAGCCTTGGGATGCTGAGACATCCTGAGATCTTATATCCTTAGATTTTAAGATCTTATTTCATTAAAAATGAGAGATATTTCAAATGAAGTTGAGACACTAGTATCAAAATATAAACCCAAACACAAATAAAATTATATTGTGTTTCATGTGAAATACGTAAAATGAAAATAAATGTCATTGAAAATGCTACGTCGCGATTTTTCTTAGTAATTCATTTATCTCAATTTTCATATGATTTCATTTTGAGAAGTATTTTTCCACTGTCAGATTTAACCTGAATTTATTGTCTTCGTATCAATAAGCACAGATAAGGGTGGTATAATATAATAATTAAAGTTCCTAACCTAAATTGACCTCTACCAATACATTGATTGATGAACCATTGTTTTCAATGTAATTAAATGATTTACTTGTTTCTGTGAAATTAATGATCTAGTTCATTTTATATATACAGACTCATAGACATTTTCACAAATAAACTTTTTTGTATGCGAAAATAACTCTATAAAATTAATTGGAGATATCCAGATGTATGAATAAAGATTTGGACCCAACCAAAATGTCAACTACTAGCTGGTCAAATGATAAGCAGCCTTATCATATAAAAATATCCAGTTTTCAAGCGTCTCCCACTTTTATTTCCTGATATTTCCACTTTTATGAATTTTCCGAAAATCTACCCCTTAGATCAGTTTTTTTGATGCTACTTCTTCCAATTTTCTTATCTTAGGATTCAATTTTTAGTTTCACAATAACATACAAAAATGATTTGATTTTACATAAATACTTTTCACTTTACTAAAACAAAGCAATTCATTACATTAGGATTCCTAATAAATAAAATAATTATAAAATCAGCTCATTTTGCATTAAAAAAGCAATATCTTTTTTCATAATGTAAAAAAAAGTAAATGTTATACTGTTTTCTAAAATAAATAAATTGAAAAAACTTTTAAAATAACTTCTCAGGTTAGCGTCATATATTTTTTTTCAGGGTGAAGAGTCAAAGTCACCTAAAAATTAATTTTAAAATCATTGACCGGGCATTAAATTTTTTTTCAGCCAAGACAAACCAGTATTGGTAATATTTTTTACTGTTATCAATAGAATAGTTACTCAGTATTGTGAAACATAAATTAGAGTCCTAAAGTATGAAAATTAGAAGAAGATGCACTCAAAAAACTGATTTAGGGGTAGATTTTCGGAAAATTCATTCAAGTGCAAATATCTTGATAATTAAGGCACTTTTACGGCGGTCATATTTTCGTTTTTTGATGAATTATGAGCTGGCCTAACACCCCTTAAAAGGAATACGTCGGATTATTGGACACCCTGTATATATGTGTGTGTGTGTGTGTATAAGATGTTTATTTATTTTAATATCCCTCTTCCACCGCAGATGTCGCACTCGGCTGTAAATCTCGTGACGTCTATCTGACCAATACGTGAATAATTCAAGTCATGTGCAGAACAGATAAGTTTGAATACAATAGAAAACATTTCCTTTTAAAGCAAGACAACGCACTGTGGCTCCGAACTCATACTATACGGACAAAATTACTATGGTTTGAATTAGCATTGGAACGGTGTTTGAAGATGGCATCAAACGGTAATAATTGTAGCATGCCCATGGATTCAAATCCATCTCCAAAACTCTATCGTCTCTAAAATTCCAATTTGTGTAAATTTACCAAAACTTCATCGTCTTGCACCAAAGGCAAGACGATGGAGATTTTGTAAATTTACACAAATTTGACGAAAGACGATGGAACTTTTGTAAATAATCACAAATTTGACACTTTTGTGATTTTAGCGAGGAAAATATCTACCATTTATTTACAACATTTTGAGTGTGTCCAAATACTTGTTCACAAATCTGGATTATCTCCAATTGGGGAGTTATTTTTTATATTATTTTTATGACATCTCAAAAACGATGAAGGAGAATATAGAAGTCTGGGCATTGACAAGGCTTAATTATAAGCTTAAAATATAAATAAATAAAAAGGATCTAGCATTTCTCATGTATGTAATTATAGTCTAGGATTCGGACCTCACATTCAAATAAAAGAGTTTCTACTCAACAAGAAGCCTCTTTTATCTCACCATAAATGTTTTTATGTAAATTCTACTGAATTTGGAAGCTCTTTGTTTTGAATTTGAACAATATACATAAGTATATAGAAGAATCATGGGTAGAATTGGTAAATATTACACGTGAGTAAAGAGACCACTTAAACCAGCCTATGATTGTCGTAAGCCCCGTAAATGTTCAGACTTCCATATTTCTCTTATGTATGTTGTGATGTCAAAAAAATAATCTACAATAAATAATTAAAAATCTAGATTTCAATGCAATTGACGCAAGACGATAAGGTTGTGGTTTATTTACACAATTTTGAGGAAATTGGAAATTTCTTTATTCGAATAATAGCTACTACGGTTTGGGGGATAAAGCTTGTCCATATTCAATGTCATTGGGTGTACGAGGCATAATTGATACGTGAGTACCAACGTCAAGGAAGGTAGCAAGGTCTTATTATTTATAAATATTAAACATAATGTTTTAATAGATGTATCTTGATGAATCTTCAACGTCGTTAGATACGTGACAAAATTCATCAGTATGAAATATTTGGACGTTCAAATACATTTCCGTATTGAGTATTCGGCAATATTAATTATAATTCAATTAATTAATTAATTTAAATTTTCAATTCAATTCAATAAAATTTATTCCAAAATTAATATACATAATTTATTTACAACATTTTGAGTGTGTCCAAATACTTGTTGGAACACTCAAGATACTTGACACACTCAAAATGTTGTAAATAAATTATCTGGTCAAATTATAAGCTTAATAATAAAAATGAAAATGGTATTTTCTTGCGTTTCTCATGTGTGTGATTATAATCCAGGATTCGGACCTCACATATTGATTTAAGAGTTTCTGTTTAATAAAAAGCTTCTTTACATCTCACCAATAGATGTCTCTAGTGAAGTTCTAGTGATTCAAGAACAAGGTTTCTAAATTGGTTCATATATATAGAACTTCTAAGAATTTGAGTAGTGTGGTTGTCAATAATAGGTAGAAATGGTGAATGTTATACGTGTGTAAAGTGATCACCTAAACCAGCCTATGACGGTCGTCAGCCCTGTAAATGCCCAGACTTCCATATTCTTCTTCATCTTTGATGAGATGTCATAAAATAATATGTAATTTATATTTGAAGCACTAACTTTGTGATTTTCCATTTTATAATTAAAATGTAACTTTGTTTTAAAATAACAATAAATATTTTATTATAACTTAATTATAATGTCTACCGGTTTCGAAACTAACCGCTTCTTTATCAAGACTTAATCGTTAAGACAAGTATTAATCAGTCTTGATAAAGAAGCGGTAAGCTTCGAAACTGGTAGACATAAGAATTAATTTATAATTAAATATTTATATTGATTTTAAAACTAAGTTACATTTTAATTATATAATTAATATAAACATTACAAACTAACATTTAAGGCGTTTATATTAAAAAGTAAGCAAGAAGACTCTTGTTAAAGATGTAGAAGAATCCAGCTTCGGAATACTCCTTCAGACACATGGAACAGATCAATATCCAGTGTGATATGGTTTAACATAGCGGTAGCTCTTCCTACAGGCATAACCATCGGCAGGTTGGTCCTCTAGGTATGTGTAACAATCTATGCCAACGCTGTCTTAGGTAACTATCGGGAACATACATACCAATGCTCCGGATAATTTCAGTATTATCGATCCTACCAACATATCAACATCGATATAAATAATAAGGTAATTATAAGATTACCATAAGATTACCGTGTTAGCGTGTTAAGCTACAATTCTGGAGGTCCCGGGTTCGATTCCCAGGGAGGAGCAAAAATAAATATTGGTTATTTTACACTCTAATATTTATTCAATATTACTCTGAATTGGTCACTAAAGCACAAGAGTGATCGCCTTGCCTTCGTGTTAGTAACGATCAAGATAAAACTGGGTAAATAAGATGCAGTGCTCTATGCACCATTGGGTGCGGATAAGGGTTAGAAGAAGAAATATGAGATTATATCTGAATTTTTTAGCATGTTAAAATATTATTCGATATTTCATATAATTACCAAAATGGTAATGTTTATAAATATTAAGTAATGTTCGAATGGTGATATAAGGACAGAATGCAAGACTCAGAGAAGCATTGTCGATAAAATTAAAAACGGTGTGTTGAGATGCTTTTGGCATGTGAATCGAATGAGTGAAGAAAGAACATTAAAACAATTTTTTTGGGGCGAATAGAAGCATAGGAATATCTAGGAAAACTTGGCATCGTTAAGTACATATATACTTGAATGTGTTAAGATTAGGAGTCGGAACAATCGGCGGGTACGTATGAGGATATAGATGCATGAATGTAGAAGAGGCGATGATACCAACAGCGTTTGTTAGTGAAAATATAGTGAAAACATTATTTGGATGTAAATATTGCAATGCCAGCCATTACTAAACATTTACATAAATTACCTTCAATATCAAATAGTTTAAAAAAAAATCAAAGTTCATAGCTAGTTCTTACACGACAATATGGAATAAATCATTTAAATTATTTTATATATACGTCTTTTATATTTACTTAAACAAATAACGTTAGTTTAAAATAAATTAACCTTGAATTCAAATGCTTTATAATACAAAAACTGTCTCTGATCAATATCAATAAATTACACTGGCCAACAATTTACAACTTTTATTCTGTAACTGGCACGAAAATACCTAATCTTTGTGCACTTTGCATAGCTGAATCGAAAAACGATAGCAAAAAACGTAGCACGTCAGATTTTTTAGTTATGAATATTTTGAATTCTGATATTGACTAAAGGTTATCCTATAATTTATGTATAAATATGTATAAACAAATAATGCTTTCGTATTAAATATTAATAAGTTAAAATATTTCCAGTGTTACTCCATAATTATCGATATTTTTTTTTAATCCCTTAGACATTAGACTAAAATATGTCTAGATACCAACCACTATTACGGTTTCAACGTATGGGGTCCATACAAACAATAATGTGACTGTAGCATCAAAACTTGACGTGATACAAGCTTGTCACCATATAGACTTTGAGTAAGAACTTAGTCCAAATCAGTCATCGAAATTTCAGTTACAAAATCATTGTTGGCCAGTATTATTTATTGATTTGGAATTAACTAATTGTGAAATATTATTCATTGATTAATTTATTAAGTGTGAATATTATTAAAATGAATTTCGTAATTAATATTATGATAATTTTAGTAATATAAAAGCAAACACTTGTATAAAAGTGGTATTACACAAAGTGAACAATGAATAATAAGGAGAGTGTTTTATAAACACTTGTATTTAGACCAGTTTTGTGATTAATTGTGTAAATAAGACAAGTTACGAGATTTTTATGGTTTGTTGTATTTTCAACTGTTGATGAGAACATCTGAAGTTCTCGAAACTAGTCGTGTTTACATTGATTAACTTAAGAATAGTCTTGTTCGATGCTTACCACAAAATTATCAATGCTTTTAATATACAAAATAAATCATATTATTTATTCGTCCAAATTAATGCCAAATCAAAACATAATAAAAATTTGAAATGACAATTCTGACAGATCGTTTTTTCAATGTGAGTTCTTCTTCGTCTTCTCTGGGTGTCATGTTACATTCCACCGATCTATGCGATAATTTTGCATTAAGGAGAAAACTGTCTCATGCTGTTCGCAACAACTCCCTTATATTTTAGAATTAAAATGTATGTAACTTTGTTTTAAAATCACTTTTCATATTTTACTTTAATAATAATAATAATAATTAAACCCTTATCCGCACCCCAATGGTGCATAGGGCGCTGCGTCATATAAACGCAGAGTTATCTTGATCGTTTATACATGAAGGAAAGGTGATCAGCCCTCCGCTTCAAGTACCAGTCCAGGGTAATATTGAATAAATATCACAGCGAAAAAATCACTTTTATTTATTTGACCCACCCTGGGAATCGAACCCGGGACCTCCAGAACGGTAGCCAAGCGTGCTGACCATTACACTACGGAGGCGGATTAAAATGTCTACCGGTAGATATAATAATCAAGTTTATATAAAATATTTTAAGTGATTTTTAAACAAAGACACATTTCAATTATAAAGTGGAAAATCACAAAGTTAGTGCTTCAAATATAAATTATATTCCCTTATATTTATTATTCCGTTTATTTATTCTCCCTCTTGTCGATGCTCTTAAATTTTTTAGTCAGGACATCTGCTTTTGTTCCAACATCTCGAATTCTTCGAAGTTCTCCTTTAATGATAGTAAGGAAAAGGGAATATTTGTCATCTCTCGGAAGTGTCCCAGATAAGATTTCTTATATTATACTTCTTTACATTCATTAGCAGTGTGTTGATTAAATCGTTATCTTCCTTATCCGAATTAAAACAAAACTAAAATTTATAAATAGCATGGTAGGATAAGGTACTACTTTTTTCGTTGGGTTATTCACCTCATGGATGAAATTAAAAATTTATTAAAGGCGCCTTAACTGAGACAAAGCGTCTATTATTTTTATACGAAAAGAGATGGAAGTCCGAATATTCCGAGGCTTATCTATATTCAATTATAGAAACGTACACCCTTTTTTTAATTTTACACTTTTTGAAAAATTAGTGAGAAAAAAATTAAAACTAACAATTAAAATGCAATTTCTGGCTCTCGCTCCTTAATATAAATGAGAACGAAATCTAAATAAATTTTGTTTTGAATATTGAAAGCATTAATGTTGTGAATCATATTGATATATTATTTCGAGAAATAAAAATACTTTGTGTTTTGATCCACTCACATTTTTATTAACCAACTAGTTTCGGCAACAACCTGTTGCCCTCTTCAGGGTTTAATTTATGACTAATAATATACTGTTATAATTTAAACCCTGAAGAGGGCAACAGGTTGTTCCCGAAACTAGTTGGTTAATAAAAATGTGAGTGAATAAAAGCACAAAATATTTTTATTTCTCGAAATAATATAAATAATTTTTAACTATGTTCAATTGGAGAATTCTATAAACGTATATACATATGTACATATGTATAAATATTCATCTGAAGGCAATACCCTCAGCCACATTTAAAATTCAGCAGAAAAGAATCCAACAGTGCACATATAAATACGTTTTCAAAAATTAATGTAATGTGGCACAAATTAATGCACAGGTGTATAAAGTGATCACTTCAGTCAGCCAATGCCAGGTCGTAAGCCCTGGAATACTTGGACTTCATTCGTATCAAAGCGATAGATGATTCATCTTAGCTGAAACACCTTTACTACTCGTATATAAGTACAAACGTATTTCATTTTACTTTTCACTATAGAAAATTCTAACATACTTAGTTGAAGCTAGTAGCTACTGTCATTTAAATTTAAACAACTCCCTCAATTTACATTCAGAATAGGCCACTTACATATCATCAACTCGTAACTGTCGAGAAATCTAATCGTATAAAAGATTTATCAGTTGAATCATATGTGTAATTCTTTGTGTGGCCAATCATGGATCAAAGTGCGCTACTCGGTAGATCAATTTCATTTTGCGATAAATTATTGCAAAGCAATATTTTCCCAGGGGATTGATTCCTAAGAAAAGAGTTTAAGTAAAAACAGTTTTTACAATATTTTGAGGGCGTCCAAATCTTTATTACTTCCACTTAGGAGTTATTAATATTGGTATTTGGATATTGATGTAGAAGAATATAGAGGTCTGGGTTAAAAAAGGGCTTCAGACTTGTCATAGGCTGGTTTAAGTGGTCATTTTATACACTTGTAACGTTCACTTTTTTATTCATGGTTGAAAACCACACTAATATAATATCTGTAGTCATTTTTATGACACTATCCTTATCGTTCATCTTAAACGATGAATAAAGAGATATCAATAATTATAATAAATAAAAAAAGCAGTTTTTACCTGTCTCTTTGTCAGGACAATCACTACACTAGTATGCAAACAATGCAGGGTTATATACTAGTTAAAATGACTGACTACAAAGGAAATTATTAGTTTTTACATAAATATTAATATGTTTTTATTATGAAAACAAACATTTGAATTTCGTTAAAATAGGCATAAAATTGTTGAACATTTGGTTCGAACCTAGAAACTTCGACATAGAGTCTGTGACACTAACCACTGGACACAACCCGACACAATTTATATGTATATGAAATTGTGCTTGAATTCCGACTAAAATTAACAGTTGTACCATTTGAAGTTACTACATATTTCGTATAGCGTCTGTAGCATAAGGGATACAACGCAACAAGGAATTCGATCACCAGCCAACCGCCGTAGAGGTAACACGTCTTTCCGTGCCCGATTTTAAAAATAATGGTTATTGGTTTTTTCTTTGTTTTTTAGAACATACATAGAAAATATATTTTTGTAACTCTTATCATTCACTTACTTTTTTTCAAAACCATTTAAATATTTCTAAGAAAAAACATTTTTTTCGATGCAAAAACGGAGTTTTAAGAAGAATTAAACAATTATGTAAAATTTTACTAGAATTTAGAGAAAATTTATAAAATAAAACACTTGTTTTTTACCACTTGAGTTGATTTTATGACGACTAGTTTCGGAATCTAAGCTTCCATCTTCGGGTCTAAACGTAAACTCAAGTGTTTTCATTAATAATTTCAACGTGTCTTACCATAAAGCAAATGACGAAACAATAAAAAAAATAGAGAAAATTTACTTGTAACTTAGTGAATACTTAGCGAATGTGCATGATCAAAAGATGTTACCATGTCAAAAAAACTTGATAACCCATGTCGATAACCCTCGCAAACGTATATAATAGTTCATACCTGTGATGTGTGCCCGAAACATCGGATGATCGTAAGGCAGGTCAAATCGCTATAATAATTTTATCTATTTGCATTAGACCTTGACTTGGTGCTATCTGTATTAATTTTTATGACTGTATTTACGAGTTGCGACACGCGATTTTCTCACATAATAAAAAAAATACTAGTAGCTGGATCGTTAAATTGGTGTAGCTGGATCGTTAAAATCAATCAATCTTAGCCTCTTCCCCATTCAAACATCTCCTCATACATACCCGCCGATTATTCCAACTTATGGCCTGACCACATTCAAGTATTTTGTTCTTGTTTTTGTTTTCATCAATTAATTCGGCAGGTGTATTGAAGTAATATATATCCACTTATTGAAATTTTACTTTTTATTTATATCTTTTATAACACGTGTTTTGATGCATTCAGCATCAAAATGATGATACTGTCACAATAAATTTAAATAAAAAGTGGTATATGTCAAGTAAAATTAGAAGTTTATAATATATTTTTATAGAAAAAGACTGTAGTTTTGCTTTTGTAATCGTTTTTTAAATTAAAACATTTATTTGTTAATTATATATATAAAAATAAAAACATACGTAAGTAGATGTACATACATTTATTTAAAAATTCATAAACATAATCAACATTTTGTTTTACAGACACCCAACAAGTTTTTTTTTATCTATTTTAACATAATATACAACCAAAAAACAGTAAGAAAAAAAATATTTTTTTTTACTATTTTCAAAGTATGAACTCCTTATCATTCACCCATCCCTTGATTTTACCTTTGTTTCATATTTTATTGGAACTTTTTACCTCGGTCGACAACAAATTAAAAATGTTCGTAACTATATGTTTAAGTGTTCTACTCCCACATTTGTAATAAATTCTTGAGACCATCAACCCTTCGTTGTGAATAAATCGCGTATCGTGTTAAAATGACTTACGCATATGAGTTAATTTAAATTCTATGCAATAACTCTAGATTTTTCGATAAACGGAAAAGAAAAACATTTTTTAACATAGTAGCAGATTAAGACAAAAATACAAATGTATTAGGTTTTTTCTTTTATCCTCACGCACATTCATATTATCTCTATATTTGATAGATAATTTCAACCTATCTCAAGAGTACATTGAGATAGGTTGCATTTTTAAATATATTTCACAATAACTTAAATAATATATTGTAGTTTAAACTCGATAAAAAAATAGTTATTTGACATTTATTTTGAAGAATAACACTGTGAATACATAATAATAAATATAAAATTTTGCAAAGATAAAAGTATATATATATATATATATATATATATATATATATATATATATATATATATATATATATATATATATATATATATATATGTATATATATATATATATATATATATATATATATATATATATATATATATATATATATATATATTTATATATATATATATATATATATATATATATATATATATATATATATATAAATATAATATATATTTATATATCTTCATTTCACTTTCAGTATACTGTTATTACTTTAAATAATTTATGTTGTGTTCTTATTTTTTCTTTACAATTTTGGTTTTGAAAATAAAAATACGTAAAATGAAAAAAGCAATAAAAATATTTTAAAAATCCTTGTAAGTTATGTTTAAACTAAAACTAGGTTTTTCGAAGGGGTTTTTCGAAGGGGTTTCGAAAAAAAAAGTTTTTTTTTATTTCGAAAAAAAAATAATAAAAAATCCTTGATGGTCATGTTAAGGTGTCAGACTATAACAATTCAGGTGTTATAGTCTGAAACTTAGCGAGTCTATAAGGACTGGTTTTTAAAAGAGAATTTTAAATGTTTTTTAAGTTAAAAAAAAAAACAATTAAAAATATATATTAAATAAAAAGTATTTAAATACGTTATTTTAAGGCTATAACAATTCACTTACTCGATTCTCGAAAAATCTTCCAAGTGTCCACTCACTACAATCAGTATCACTGCAAATCAAATCACTGAACAAATTGTCTCTTTGTCCGCGTATTAATCACAATTATTAGCGATAATTCGAGGATGATTCGGTTTGCGAATGATACCGCGCCAATTTATTACACGTGATGCGCTGGTACTGTACACTGATGGATTGACAGCATTCCGCTACTTGTGAATGCTAATACCTTGCTATGTGTGTGCTTTATGGGTGATGTACATAAAGGAGCGAGTATTAAATAATGCTCGCAATATCAGGGCACTTTCCGAGGTCTGGACTATTCGAATATATTGTGTTATCGATACGACAGGGGTGCGCAACTGGCGGAAACTTGCTCGAATTTAATTAATTAATTAATATATGTATACATTTATGTATATATGTATATATATATATATATATATATATATATATATATATATATATATATATATATATATATATATATATATATATTTATATATATATGTATATATATATATATATATATATATATATATATATATATATATATATATATATATATATATATATATATATATAAATAAATGTATAAATATATACTTATACATATGCATCCCTAAAGTAGACAAGGTTCTTGTCATGTACTTGTATATACATATCCCAGAAGATGACAGGGTGCCAGTCGAAATCTGTTTGAAAAAGGGACCAAGTCAAGTTTTCCTCAGTTTTCATCTGCTCCTATTTCCAACTACATTCGCTTCAAAAAATCGTTTTATTGTTCTTTCTTTACTTATTTGTTCCACATGCCCAAAGATCCGATCTCGCCAAAGCATTTGAAATATTCGAACATGCCAAATTTTCTTCTGTCTTCTTCTGCTTCTATTACTTAACATATTCACTTCATAAAATTATTTTACTGTTCTTTCTTCACTCATTTGATCCGTATGCCCAAACCATTTTAACACGACTTTATTCATTTCATCGATAATGCTTATCTCAGCCTTGCATTTTTTTCTTATATCGACACTTGAACATCTATCATACATCGCTTTGCTGCACATTCGTCTGAGAGAAAGCAATTATTTTGCATCTACTGAGTTTACTTCTTCTTGTTTTATGAATGAGTTTATCAAAATTCGAGTACGAATGGAATCGTTACTCCTAATAGGAGTTGAAAAATATATTTTATATTTTTAAACGACTTTTCGTGTATAGGGACCTTGAAAATTAATATGATTTGCGTGGTAAATCAACTAAACTGCTTTAATGCGCCTTCCGACTATATACGAATGCATGCGTGTATAATGTCTGATACCTTGTTTCACGAAATGACGCATAATATTGTACTTAAACCCTAATTGCTTGAAATCATTTTATACTTATCATTCAAGTAAATCCCATGAAAATTGCATCAATTTATCAACATTTTTTTTAAATTAATAATAAAATATCATATATAACAATAGTTTTTAGTGTAAGGTAATACGTCTGACTACAATTCACAAGATCTCTGGCTCTAGTTTCTAGTTTCCAGACTGTTCTACACACATTCACACCAACTAACACACAGGAAGTGAACAAAAGTTAAAAAATAGCTCGCAATAGTTATATATGGTTGTTATGTACGGGTATGTTCAAATACTTGTTTACAAATTGGTGTTTTGTCCGTCTCCGTAGTGTACTGGACGTCCCGGGTTCGATTCCCAGAGGGGGGTGAAATAAATATAAGATTATTTTGAAACCGGTAGTCACGAATTAGTGTTTATAAAAGTGGTATTACACAAAGTGAGGGATAATTAATAAGGAGGGTGATAATTTTATTTATCATATTATTTTTTGACATCTCATCAAAGATGAAGAAGAATAAGAAAAAGAATATGGATATAACAGTCGATTTTAAGAAATAGTGGTATTTACTGAGTAAAATATTTATTAAAAAAAGAATATGGAAGTCTGGGCATTTACTGGTCAGATTTTGATTTTCTCCCATAATTGGAGAAAATCCAGATTTGTTAACAAGTATTTTCACACACTCAAAATGTTGTAATTTTTTATCATTTTATTTATATTTATTATCAGGTGTAATGGTCTGCGTGTTTAGCTACCGTGTTTGAGGTCCCGGGTTCGATTCCCAGGAGGGTGAAAATGAATATTAGTGATTTTTACACTGTAATATTTATTTAATTTTACCCTGGACTGGTTCCTGAAGCGCAAGAGTGATCGCTTTGCCTTCATGTAAGAAATGATCAAGATAACACTGCGTCGATTCGATGCAGTGCCCTATGCACCATTGGGTGCGGATAAGGGTTATTATTATTATGTTTTATATTTTATAATACATAATTAATGTAATTGTATCTTTTAATTGTATACATATTAATTTAGGAATTAATTCGATGGTGTACGATCCCTGACTATTACACTAAGCTTGGTATAAATTATCAGTACGAGTGATTAGCCTTAACCTCACCTCTTTCCACTCGCCGATGGGGAAATGAGTGCGAATCAGTAGAAAATCTCAAGTGTTTTCATAATATCCGATTAAATTCAATACCACAGAAAAATACCTTTTTGAAAAGACCTGCAAATTCATTATTGATTTATCAATATGATTATTCGCTATTAATCTTGCAAATAAATACGTATTTACATAAACATTTATTATCTATTTCATACTAGTAGTTTCCGGCCACTCGTTGCTGAGGCTCACTCTTATAAAATGGAAAAAAAATATAGTTTTTTTTATTTTTTATTTCTATACATTTCTACTTAGAAAAAACCTTTGGTATAATTTCATTTGCGGTGAGCCTCTCCAAAAAAGGACTGAGCTCTTGTGCTTGGAGAGGGACTTTTTTCTTTTTTTTGTTTATGGTATCACGTCTTACTTAATTTTTTTAAATATTACAGGGGAACATATTTACTATGCGGAGTTATCTTGTATAGTAAAAAGCACACGTTTCTAAAACGCTTAATTTCACAAAGTTTTGTGAATGAACATATTAAAAATATATGTAAAAACAACGCAATCCAAAACGTTGAAAATTATAAATGACACCAGATGTCAAGAGGCACGCTGTCTGCCATGAGCTATGTTTGGGTATTGCGTGTTTCCTGTTACGTTCAACAGATGGCGCTGACATTGTGGACAAAAAATTGTTTTGAAAAATATGTTTTTACCTGTCACAGGTAAAAACATTTTTAAAACACAATTTATTAAAAAAACGCTAGTATTTGAATGCAAAGTTGTATCTTTATTTTCTGACCTTTGCTCCGATGTGTAATGGTTAGCGTGTTAAGCTACCATGTCGGAGGTCCCGGGTTCGATTCCCAGTAGGGGTGAAAATAAAAATTAGTAATTTTACACCTGATTATTTATTAAATATTTCCCTGGACTGGTCCCTGAAGCGCAGGAGTGATCACCTTGCCTTCGTGTAAGTAACGATCAACTGACACCGCGTCAATACGATGCAGTGCCTTGTGCATCATAAGGTGTTGATAAGGGTTAGAAGAAGATGACAAAAATATACACGTTATGCAAAATTCTATAATAACTATGAGAGATTTCAGATTTGGACATTTAAAAAATTATATATTATATTTTCTCGTATACTTATATATAATCTAACACTGTTTTTTCTAGATGAGGTAGTTTATTATGAAGATGATTCTTTTTATAACTTACAGATATTTTCTTTCACATTAAAACTAAAAATTCGGTTGAGTCAAATATCTAGGTAATCGGAGGACATACTCGTACATATATAATAAGATATATATATATATATATATATATATATATATATATATATATATATATATATATATATATATATATATATATATATATATATATGTATGTGTGATGTAAACTAGGAGTGTACGTCAAGACAGACGAGTGTGGCGTTCCATCCTCTCTGCCTACCCTTGCAGAGAAACGGTGTGATGTTTAAATATATATATATATATATATATATATATATATATATATATATATATATATATATATATATATATATATATATATATATATATATATATATATATATATATATATATATATATATATATATATATATATAAATATATATATATATATATATACATATATACATATATATATATATATATATATATATATATATATATATATATATATATATATATATATATATATATATATATATATATATATATATATATATACATATATATATAAAGCTGTAAATTTTCTTAATTTTTTGAAAGATAAAGTGTTTTTATTGTTACCAAGCCAATTATCTCTTTCAGAGTCAATATCCGTGTAATCTGGGAAAATTTTCTCGAAATCCCGTTGAAATATAAAAGATAAAAACTTACAGTTGAAAATTTCGTTCTATCTTTAAAACACTGTATGGCAACATCAACCACTTCAATGCAGGAGAAGTACCTACGTATTAATTAATATCAATTCCATTTAATTTAGTGTAAGTTAATAATATAATAAAATAAGGTAATGAAGTATGAATTGCAAAGACAAATTTAAATTTATATCATAGATGAAGAAGAAATGAAAGTGTGGGTAGTCACAGGGGTGATGACCTGTCGTAGGCTGATTAAGTGATCAAAAGTTATGTAAAGATATATCGCCCACTCCTTTCAAGAACGTCATAATTCAAAAATCGTCAATTTTCAGTTGTGCATATTTTCAGAGTACCCAGAAAATGTACTATATCCCAGCAAAAGAGGCATATTTTTAACTTAATATTTACCCGCTACAGGTCAGAAAATGTTGTTTTTGCATTTCGAAGAAAAGGTATTGTTTAATGATTTTTTTTTAAATAAACTAAATATTTTTTAAATGGAGAAAAAACCTTCAGGTTTTACCTAAAAAGTTTTGTTGCACAGTAAAAAGTTTAATAAGTGGCTTGATATTTATTTTTAATACATTGTGTTATATTTTTAAACTTTATAAACGTTCTCCTGAAAAATCATTTTTTTTATTTATGACGTTCTTGAAAGGAGTGAGCGATACGTTTAATATACATTCTATCCACGGTTGACAGGGAATGAAAATACAACATTTTGAGTGTGTCCAAACACTTGTTCACAAATCTGGATTATCTCCAATTATTGGAGTTATTTTTCATATTATTTTTTGACATCTTTTGGAACGCCGCAGGTGAGTCGGTTGATAAATTTAAACACACCTGCGCTTGACAGGTTTTATACCCAGTTGATGCCCAAGCTTCTTGCTTGCGTTGAGGTGTCTTTAATTTAATTTATTTTCATGAACTGTGGGGTCAAAAACAGCTTAAAATATCAAAATTATGTGTTGTACAAAATATCCCGATGATTAAATTATTAAATTTGACTTGTTAGATAACCTCGTATTTAAAAAAGAAGAAAGCGATTAGATAACGTTAATTCGTTATTAAAACTTGGATATTATATATTTTATGTAAAACATATAATTTTAAATGATAACGTCTACCTAGGATGAGAGATAATAATACTACACAAATACAATGTTTCGTTTCTTTTAAAATTGAAACATTTAATATTATTTTTTGACATCTCATCAAAGATGAAGAAGAATATGGAAGTCTGGGCATTAACGGGGCGTTGACCGTCATAGGCTTATACCAGTAAATATCTTAAACCAGCCTATGATGGTCTTCAGCCCCGTAAATGTCCAGACTTCCCTATTCTTCTTTGATGATATGTAAAAAAATACTATTTATACATAAGTATAAATGGTTTAAAAAGAGTGAATTGTGGAAATATTGATATTTTAAACTGGATGTTTCAAAACTGATGACCGTCATAGGCTGGTTTAAGTGATTACTTAATACTTAATTTTACCCATTATAGACAACTACACTATTCAAATTCTTGGAAGTTCTATGTTTAAATGAACCAATTTCGAAACGTTGTTCTTGAATCATTATAACTTCACTAGAGACATCTATTGGTGAGATAAAAACATTTAATAAACTAGCATTTTTTAATTGAAATTAATAAAGGTGTGTTGAGATGGTTTCGGCATGTAAATTGAACGAGTGAAAAAAGAATAGTTAAATAAATTTACGAGGTGAATGTGGTTGGTAATAGAAGCGGAAGAAGACCGAGGAAAACTTGGCATGATCAAGTATTGTGTGCGAAGACTGATTAGTGTAGCGATCTCTTTGTCTACTAAGTAATACTCAAATTAAAAATGGATATATTTTACTATATTTAAATGTGTATAAAGTGATCACTAAAACCAGCCTATCACAGGTCGTTAAAACCCAGACTTCCATATTCTCTTTGATCTGTATTGAGGTATCAATTGAATACAACTAGTTTTTGTATGTGTATTCCAATGGAAGTCATGAAACTGACCCGAAAAAGCGTCGGGAACCTTGACCCTTTGACTACCAAAATCCCATATATCGGCTTTCGGTACTCTAGCGAGAAATACCGGATCCGTCGGATCTGACGTCATGCTTAAGGTTTATATCCTCAAGATTGTCTCAAGCGTTCAAATCAGTCAAGTGCGTTCAGCCGCGCTCAGGGCTGGTCGTGTGCTCAAGCAAATTTTTTATTATTTTAAAATGTTGAATAGTTTTTTTCTTTTTAGAATATACTTATGTATTTGGAAAAAATATTTATATTCTTATATATATTTTTTTTTGATGTACCTTTCAATAACTCTTTTCTTTTCAAAACCGTGTAATTATTTCGAAGAAAAACTTATTTTTCAATGCGAAACAATGTTTTAAGAAAAAAGTCATTTTCGTAAAATGTTACCTGGATATAGAGAAAACATAGTAACGACATAACGAATACTTGGTCTTAATAAAATAATCGGGTACATTTTAGACAATACATTGGGGATTCTTTAATTTGACTTTGAATTATTTATATTAAAATCGCGGTATTTCTGGCATAGTAACCCCAAAAGTCCTGGTAGCCAAAGGGTTAAATAGAAACCTGAAGTCTGCACTAAAAGAGGTTAATCAACACCTTTCCTTAATATTTTAATCGACCTTATAATAACATGATAACCTTTATTACATCTCCAATGAATAAATATATTTTTATCTTACGAAAACAAAATTAAAGATGAATTATCTACATATTATATATTGTATTCAATGTTCACGCGTTCTAAGATGACGAATCAAGTGATATTTTTTAATTTGTATGTGTTTTACCGATTGTAAAACTTTTTTTATTATTTTAAGTAATTAGCACACTTTAATTTACTAACGACATTTTTCTAAATAATAATCTTTGCCTTTCTAGAACAAAGACAAAGAATATAATTTATATTTGAAGCACTAACTTTGTGATTAAATTTGAGTAGTATGGTTTTCAATTATGGGCAGAATGATCATGCCTATAAAATGATCACCTAAACCAGCCTACGACATGACGTTAGCCCTCTGAATAAAGAGATTTTCTTTTTCTTTTTTTATCTAGGTTGAGGTGTCAAAATGTAAAAACAACTGTATGGTGGCGAAACCCTGATTTGTAAACAAGGATTTAGACACAACCAAAATGTAACCACTTAGGAGAAATTTTGTTTTAAAAAAGTTACTAATTTTTTAAATAATAAATAAGTACCAAAAAATCCAGATTTCTGGTATTTATACACACTTAAAATATTTCAAAAATAGCAATAAAAATAGCCAAAAAATTATTTATAATTTATATTTGAAGCACTAACTTTGTGATTTTCCATTTTATAATTAAAATTTTACTTTGTTTTAAAATCACTATAAATATTTTATTATAACTAAATTATAATGTCTACCGGTTTCGAAGCTAACCGCTACTTTATCAAGACTGATTAATACTAAAACACTATCTACTAAACAAAATTCAAAATATTTTGACGGTTATACAAAGGAGCTTGGATGGATCTCAAGTGGCTTTATTTTTTGTTGATTGGCAGTCACAGTCAAAAGGGATCAGGGATGATGAGTGAATGGAAACATATTTAATAACGGAGTTTTAGAAAAATCATTTACTTGTATATTTAATAATTGTAAATTATTATTAATTGCTTTTTTAATTTCTAATATTTCAAAAATAACATTTTGAGTGTGTCCAAATACTTGTTCACAAAATCTCCAATTACAGGAGTTATTTTCATATTATTTTTTGATATCTCATCAAAGATGAAGAAGAATATGGAAGTCTGGGCATTTACGGGGCTTACGACTGTCATAGGCTGGTTTAAGTGATCACTTTACACACGTGTAACATTCACCAATTCTACCCATTATTGACAACCACACTACTCAAATTCTTGGAAGTTATATATATATGAACCAATTTAGAAACCTTGTTCATGAATCACTAGAACTTCACTAGAGATATCTATTGGTGAGATTGTAAAGTCATCACTTAAACCAGCCTATGGCGGTCGTAAGCCCCGTAAATGCCCAGACTTCCATATTCTTCTTCATCTTTGATGAGATATCAAAAAATAATGTTTCAAAAATAAATTATAAAAAAACCTTTTGTTTCAGTTGATCTGTTCGATACTGTTTATGCAGAAATAATATAAACTTATATGTTTGTAACCAGTTCTTGAAGTCTTTGTATGTAGATATATCGGTGATAAACTAATTACGCTTTTAATGACCTCATAATACAACGACAATCAATAATCACGTCTCCAAATAGTGTTTTGCGTGTATGCATGTATGCACATGAGTAGTCAACCCTTTATTATTATATACAACTAACTAACGATCACACCGCCTCCCTGCAGTGCTAGTCAGAGAGAGTAGAACGCCACACTAATCTGTCCTTGAAAACTATCTTCGCCTCTTCCATATTGATGCATCTCCTCATTCTTTTTTGACATCTCATCAAAGATGAAGAAGAATATGGAAGTCTGGGCATTTACGGGGCTGATGACTGTCATAGGCTGTTTTAAGTGATCACTTTACTCACGTGTAAACCATTCACCAATTCCACCCATTATTGACAACCACACTACTCAAATTCTTGGAAGTTCAATATACATGAACCAATTTTGAAAGATTGTTCTTGAATCACTAGAACTTCACTAGAGGCACCTATTGGTGAGATGAAAAGAAGCTTTTTATTGAGCAGAAACTCTTTTATCAGTATGTGAGGTCCGAATCCTGGATTATAATCAAACACAGGAGAAACGTCAATTTCATCTCCTCATTCACACCTGCTGATTATTCCGACTCTTATTTGAAAAACTTGATCATGGCAAGTTTTCCTCGGTCTTCCCAAGTTTCTGTCTCCAACTACATACATTTGCCGCTTTTTCTTACTGTTTTTTCACTCATTCGTCCGACATGCTCAAACTATCTCAACACGACTTTTTTTTAAATTTTATCGATAATGCTGATCTCAGCTTTGCATTATTTTCTTGTATCACCATTTGAACATCTTCATCACCTTTTTTCCACACATTCGTTCAAATTTAATAATGAATACATAATACATATATTTTTTTTTAAACTGAGTTAATGAAAGTTGGAGATATTATTTGGCCTTGTTGTAACATATCGCTCACCCCTTTCAAGAACGTCACAAATAAAAAATCGTCCATTTTCATTTGTGTATGTTTTCGGAATGCCCAGAAAATGTACTATATCCCAGCAAAAGAGGCATATTTTTAACTTAATATTTACCCGCTACAGGGCAGAAAGTGTTATTTTTGCATTTTGAAGAAAAGGCATTGTTTAATAATTTTTAGAAATTTACAAAAAAAATTTCAAATAGAGAAAAAATCTTCAGGCTTTACCTAAAAAGACCTGCTGCACAGTAAAAAGTTCAATAAGTGGCTTGATATTTATTTTTAAAACGTTCTCCTGAAAAATCAAGTTTTTTAAAATTATTTATGACATTCTTGAATGGAGTGAGCTATCATTATAATACTAGCTGTACCTGGCAACGCATTGCCGTGGCTCAGTCTGGTTAAATGGAAAAGAAAGAAAAACTATATATTGCTTACTTATGAGCCTACCAATGTACATACATTCTGTACAGAGTTTCAAATTGATGGTATAAAGAATATTGATAATTTATAAATTAATTTTTTAATCAAAAACAGATTTTTGAGTCAAACGAACAAACATTCGTTTGAAAATGCCATAACTAGGCGAAACAATTATCACAATATTAATTTTTATGTGTTTTCAATAAAATACAACTCACAAAATCTGTGTGTGATTTAATTAAATTAAAATGGAGTTCTACAAATTAAACGCCAAATCAATAAATAATACTGATAATCATAAACGACGACAAAGGCACGTGCAAAGGCAAAAACTACAGAGGGCTAAATTATCACCGATACGCGTTGTAGCAGGTATACCGAGTTGAACGGACGAGCGGAGGATAGAGATGGCTGGGGACTAACCATAAAAGAAGCAAAGTAATCATCACAAATAACCTACGAAGAAGTAACGATGAAATTCTACAACGTTAATGTCAATTCAATAAATAAATTACATCAGTAACAATCAATTTCACTTTTATTACTCCCTAGAAGATTATTCCAACGCCTGTCGGGGGCAGTACCGCTGATTGGGAACCGTTGTTTGAGAATAAATATGACGATTATCAGAAGCAAAGCGACGGTTAATCTAGTGTTAGACGCGTGGCCAAGGCAGATAGCAATATTTATTATTTTTTACGTAATTGTTTATGCGTACCTCCATCATGCCACAATGTCTGATAACGCAAAGTCACGTCGGATCCACGTAACTCCCATGCTGCTTACAGTAATCAAATTTTAACTGTTCGTCTTATCGTGTGAACTGTTTATTATAGGTTAACCAGATGTGATTGAAAAATTAATACTTACTAACCATCTCACCGCATCTCGGAAGGGGTAGGCAGAGATAATATAACGCCACACCAATCTGTTATTGAAAACAATCTTCTCTATATTCGTGCATCTCTTCATACATATCGCCTTTGCCGCACATTCGTCTGAGATATCGCATTTGGACTGCATTCAGTCTACTTTCATCCTTTACACTTTTTTTATTTCATTTTCATACTTGTGCCTTATTCGTGATATATATATATATATATATATATATATATATATATATATATATATATATATATATATATATATATATATATATATATATATATATATATATATATATATATATATATATATATATATATATATATATATATATATATATATATATATATATATATATATATATATATATATATATATATATATATATATATATATATATATATATATATATATATATATATATATATATATATATATTTATATATATATATATATATATATATATATATATTATATATATATATATATATATATATATATATATATATATATATATATATATATATGTGTATATATATATATATATATATACAACTTCTATCACTACATTATATGATAAATGCTAAACATTTATAAAATTATAAAATACACGTTTTCTTTCTTTCTTTATTTAAATCCTTTTTTAGCATATCACAATTTATTATAATTACAAGTACAAAAAAGTATAATATTAATACAAAAAAACGATCCCACAAAGGCATGGCCTGTGTGTGGGTATTATTTTGGGTTACAAAGGGGCACTGGCATGAATACAATAGATATCAGAAATAAAATTACATTAAAAGTGCTGATATAAACTACAAATATTTGATTTTAACAGAAAACAAAAAAAAACTGAAATATGAAAATTAAAAAAGTTAGCAAACACATGAGTTATACGTTTAAAAGAAGAAGGTACTAAAATCTTTCTTTTTTCAATAAATAATTTGAGCGAAATTTTAAAATGAAGTGAATTTAGTTTTGATGTTTCGTAAAATCATCATTACACTAAAAACTCGATATTTATACATTATTTTTCTCATAAATTTCGTAAAATCATCATTACAATATATAATTACTTTTTTATATATCATTTTTCTCATAATTGGTTTACGTTATAATCCGTCTAATTATAAATTTTACGTCAGTTATAATTAACCAATATCTATTCATTAGCGATAAAACATATCACATTTTATTTTAAATCCATCACGTAGTACCTTAATCTTCATATTTATCAATATATCAATACATATGTTCAAGGTAGTGTTCTTTACAAACCATAGTAAACAAACTTCTATTATTATTGTTATTATTATTCTTCATTTTATACACCCACGATGGTGCATAGGGCTCTGCCTCATTCCGAAGCAATGTTATCTTTGAGGTTACGCGGAGGCGAGGTGATCAATCTTGCGCTTCAGTTACCAGTCCGGGTGATCAAATAAATATAACTTGCAAAAATTTTATAGTTTTATAGACGTGTAGTATGTACGATACAATGTGAATTGAAATTTTGAATATGTATTTGAACTTTGGTGACTTACTTGAGCCCAGTACAAAAAAATATTTAGATCTGTATTTGGTATACAATAATGAACGTATCGACATGATTCGTTGTTTCCCTGACAGGTGACACTTATTATTGTAGACGAAATACAGATTTTTTTGTAGTGGGCTCAAGTAACACACCAAAGTTCAAGTAGCCGCGTTATACGGTACTACGAAGAACGTAGTAAATCGGGCTGAAGCTGATGAAACAACAGCCCTCAGGATAACGCTCCAGCAAATTCTGGTTTCAGAAGTCGTGAGTTTTTGGGCAAACACTCGTTCACTGTTCCTCCCCACCCACCCTACTCATCTGATCTCGCTCCTTCTGCCTTATGCTTGTTCGCCAAACACAAAACACCTTTGAGAGGTAGAACTTTTGAGATAATTTCCAAGATTAAGGCATATGTGACAAAGTAGCTGGAGGACATTACAAAAGAAGCGTTCCAGGACTGTTTCCAAAAGTGGAAACACCGTTGGGATAAGTGTGTGTGTGTGTCGGGTAGGTGACTACATTGAAGGACCCAGACAAATAAATTCTAAATAAAGTTCATTCTGTTTTATGACATCAATCTACGTACTAATTGAACAGTCCTCGTGTACATATTATTTATATATTCAAAAACAAAAAAACAAAAAACAAAAAAATATATGTATAAATATATATATATATATATATATATATATATATATATATATATATATATATATATATATATATATATATATATATATATATATATATATATATATATATATATATATATATATATATATATATATATATATATATATATATATATATATATATATATATATATATATATATATATATATATATATATATATATATATATATATATATATATATATATATATATATATATATATATATATATATATATATATATATATATATATATATATATATATATATATATATATATATATATATATATATATATATATATTTATATATGTATAATAGTAATAATAAAACCCTTATCCCCACCCCAACGGTGCATAGGGCACTGCGTCATATGAACGCAGAGTTATCTTGATCGTTTACACACGAAGGAAAGGTGATCAGCCCTCCGCCTCAGGTACCAGTCCAGAGTAATATTGAATAAATATTACAGTGAAAAAAAACACTTATATTTATTTGACCCCTCTTGGGAATCGAACCCGGGACCTCCAGAACGGTAGCCGAGCGTGCTGACCATCACACTACGGAGGCGGACATTATAAGATAAATAAGAATAATTGATTGAACGATCGAATGGAAACACCTCTTTTGTATTTTTTTTCTCTGGATTGAATTTTTGACGTATGCAAAGGTGACACCTGATCGTTCAATAACACAATAATTGTTTATTTTACACAACGATAGATATCTACATTATAATATTGAGTTTAATGATGATTCGATAAATTTTGATAATAATATGTAATGATGAAAACGACAATAAAAACAATATCCCTTGTCCGTTTTATCAATAACGACGCATTTTTAAATAAAAACAACATAAAATTGCGTCATATTTTTTCTTCAAATATGGGCATTAATTTACTTTTTATTGTGAAGTGTTATTTCACGCTGAAGTATCATAGAAATTGATGGATTGTCAGGAGCAGTTGGAGCACAAATTAATAAAGAACCAAAATAATGTAATATAATTCAAATTTAATAGTGTATAACACGATTAAAAATGTATCAATATCGTTTTAATGACCCTTAAATAAAGGAAAACATTTTTTTTCCAATTTACTACAACATTTTTTCTGACTAAAAATGTAAAACCTATATTTTTAGTGTCCGACAAATTTACTGCTAAATATATTTTGACATCTCAACATAAATGAAGATGATTATGGAAATCTATTTACAGGGCTCAAATTTTTGGAACTTGATTCGCATATCCAAACCACCTCAAGACACATTTTTTCAATAATTTAATTTACAATTTAATATAATTTCTATACATATCCTGAGCTTCTCCAAAAACAACAACTTAGAGAGGGACTTTTTTCTTCTTTTTTGTTTATAGTATCATGTTATCCCTGTTTTATAAAACATATTACAGGGGAACATATAAAAAATGTAAATAAAACATCGCACAAATCGGAGAGTTTGATTCTCGAGAGTAGCTGTCATTTAGCATTTTCATAGAACGCTGTGCCATATATTTTTTTTATTTTCATTCCTTCAAAGCATTGTGAAATAAAACATATTAGAAATGAGCGCAATCTATTTTCTTTCTTTTATTTTCATTTAACCAGACTGAGCCAAAGGAACGCATGGCCGGTTACTGTTAGTAAATAATAAAATTGATTGCTTTGAAAATTCGAAAGCGCACGTGCTCCAATTATTTTACAGAGATAATAATTATTATCATTGCAATTCAATATTGTTATGTTTAAACATATACCCAATGTCAAGAGGCACGATTCGCTGACACGACTATGTATGATATGAATATTAGAGAAATTAAATTACTTAGATTAATTGTGGAGGTCCTCACCAAAAAGTTACATTTCCTACTGCACAAATAAACCTCTTAATGCAAATCTGTTCTGTTTACTGTATTCTATCGAAATTTTAATTCAAGTTGCGACAAAACGTGATCAATCCTGTGTTAAACCAATTTGAAATCATTAAATCGCGCAAAAATGTATCCATTTTACAAGCTAGAATTCCTGATTACATAAAATCATTTATAATGGAAATGAAACGTTTTGGTGAGGACCTCCACAATGAATACAAACAATTTTCAGAGTTTGTAGAAATATTTGTACACAAATACTGACTGGAACCCACTTACAAGCTATTTATATGATGCATGGAGTGGCTCTTTAAGATAAGAATATGGAAATCTCAGTATTCACGGGCTAACAACACGCCATAGTCACCAATTACAGTAATGATAATAAAAAATCACCCCTTCCTTGTTTAACAATAATAATGTGTACATATCACTCACTCCTTTCAAGAACGTCATAAATCAAAAAAAATAATTATTAAGGAGAACGTTTTTAAAGTTAAAAAATATAATAAAATGTATTAAAAATAAATATCAAGCCACTTACTGAACTTTTTACTGTGCAACAGATCTTTTTAGGTAAAACCTAATGGTTTTCTCTCCATTTGAAAAATATTTAGTATATTTTAAAAAAATATTAAAGTATATATTTTCTTCAAAATGCAAAAACACTTTCTGCCCTATAGCGGGTAAATGTTAAGTTAAAAATATGCCTCTTTTGCTGGGATATAGACATTTTCTGTACATGCACAACTGAAAATTGTCGATTTTTGATTTATGACGTTCTTGAAAGGAGTGAGCGATATATGTACATTGTTCGCCTCCGTAATGGTCAGCACGCTCGGCCACCGTACTGGAGGTCCCGGGTTCGATTCCCAGGGGGGGTCAAATAAATATAACTAATTTTTCACTGTAATATAACCCTGGACTGGTACCAAGCGGAGGGCTGATCACCTTTCCTTCATGTGTTAATGATCAAGATAACACTGCGTTTATATGATGCAGTGCCCTATGCACCAGCGGATAAGGGCATAAAAAATTATCATTTTCAAACACATTTCAAATACGGTGTTTGAAAATGATGCGTAATGCATCGAACCACGTCGGCTGTCCTAACTCAAAACACAGTAAGAGGGACATTTTTTTTGTAGTACGATTTTTTGCATTCTTGGACTAAGTAGACTCTATTTTGGACAGCCGACGTGTCACAATAGATTTTCAGAAATAGTGGTATTTACTGAGTGAAACTTTAATTAAAAATATTTTTTTTAAACTTATTTTACTCCTTTAGTAACGCCATCTGTTAAGCATAAAAGAAACATGCAATACGATACATTGCATGTAATATACCTACAAGCATTTTGATATTAAACATATTAAAAAAATAAAATAAAAAGTGTGCTTTCTCTTTTCTTTTCTTTCCATTCAACTAGACAGAACCACGGCAACTATTATAAGAATTTATCTAAAAATTACCTTTTATTAATTTATTACATAGGTATACTATTGGGTTGATGCAAAAGTTTTGACGGTTTATTACATACAATTTTTTTTTATATATTTTTTTAAATGTATTATTTATTTAATAAATTATATAATTTCCATCAGTTCTTATAACCTTCTCCCATCTTTCTATCATCTTATTAATACCAGTAGTAAAAAATTCCGTGGATTTTGATGCGAAAAATTAAGTAAGGGATGTTTTTACCTGCTCTATTGTATAATTTTTTTCATCATTTAATTTTTTTTGCAGTGATCTGAATAAATAAAAATCAGAAAGAACTAGATCTGGAAAATACGGTGGATGCTTGATAACATCCCAATTTAACTCATTTAGCTTGTGTTGGGTCATCATAGCCACATATGGTCGCGCGTTGTCGCGACCACATGTGGCTATGCATGTGGCAATATATTGCGTAAATTTAATTTAAAAATCCCTGTAAAAATTGCGAAATTAAAATAATTAAACATTTATCTTTTTTTGTTTCAGATTAACATTACAGAAATGTCACCAGGAATAATGGCTAGTAATAATTTACTGCTAGCGGAAGAGACAATTACCCAAGAAAAGTACTGCAAATATACTGGAAACGCCTTAGAAAAACCACACCAGTATAATTCTTCATCAGGTGATCAGTACAAGTAAGA
Organism: Brachycentrus maculatus; assembly: GCF_059751285.1. Classification (NCBI taxonomy): domain Eukaryota; kingdom Metazoa; phylum Arthropoda; class Insecta; order Trichoptera; family Brachycentridae; genus Brachycentrus; species Brachycentrus maculatus. Next base: position 565,795 of record NW_028281055.1, on the reverse strand, counting down.
CCTTTTTCATGATTTTACGTTTTAAAAAAATAATAATCGTAATACTCTCTTTATCATTCATTGTTCACTTTGTATAAAACCACTTAAAAACACTACTTCGTGACTTTATTTATTTATTCAATGTATTGATTCATTATTACCGTTTTATTACCAGAAACAAAATTTTTATATACAACATTTTGAGTGTGTCCAAATACTTGTTCACAAAATCTGGATTATCTCCAATTACAGGAGTAATTTTCATATTATTTTTTGAAATCTCATCAAAGTTGAAGAAGAATATGGAAGTCTGGGCATTTACGGGGCTGACGACCGTCATAGGCTGGTTTAAGTGATCACTTTACACACGTGTAACATTCACCAATTCTACCCATTATTGACAACCACACTACTCAAATTCTTGGAAGTTCTGTATATATGAACCAATTTAGAAACCTTGTTCTTGAAACACTAGAACTTCACTAGAGACATCTATTGGTGAGATGTAAAGAAGCTTTTTACTAAGCAGAAACTCTTATATTAGTATGTGAGGTCCAAATCCTGGATTATAATCACACACATGAGAAACGCCAGAAAATACCATTTTCATTTTTATTATTGAAGCTTATAATTTGACCAGACAATTTATTTACAACATTTTGAGTGTGTCCAAATACTTGTTCACAAAATCTGGATTATCTCCAATTACAGGAGTTATTTTCATATTATTTTTTGACATCTCATCAAAGTTGAAGAAGATTTTTTATTGAAAATCCCTAAAATGCACACCAAGTCCTACCAAAATTCATTTTTAAATCTAGCCTGCGATATGTGCAATGTAATGCTTAATGAAACAGACATCAATAATGTTTCTTTTAATACGTTTATGCGAAATATTGTTGATATCTACGTGACTAGTTGATAAAGAAAATTTCTATAATTTCTTATCCGCACCCCAATGGTGCATAGGGAACTGCGTCATATAAACGCAGAGTTATCTTGATCGTTTACACATGAAGGAAAGGTGATCAGCCCTCCGCTTCAGGTACCAGTCCAGGGTAATATTGAATAAATATTACAGTGAATAAATCAATTATATTTATTTGACCTCCCCTGGGAATCGAACCCGGGACCTCCAGAACGGTAGCCGAGCGTGCTGACCATTACACTACGGAGGCGGATGGAAAAACATGTAGGTAATGTAAATTTATTATATAGTTATACTTTTAAGTACATGACAGTTAATTTTTATTTTTAGATTACTTAAGTGAAAACCTCTAATTGGAATGTTATTTTTTTAATTTTATAATATTATGTTATATTTGTGAAATATTCTGTTGGTTTTACAATAAATAAATAAAATACAAAAATAAAAAAGTTACGGTTTTGGAATAATCATTACATCATTAGGTCAAATGTAGACTGTTTTTTTTTTTAAGCGAATAACCCGCAAAGTCTCTATTTTAGAGACTTGTCTTCAGATAGAAGAGGGAAAGTAAATGTGAAAAATACATATATCACAAATTAATTGAAAATAAATCTTTCTTGAAATTATTTTGCAATTGGCGGGAATCGAACCCACATTCGTAGTCGAGCGTCTACCCAACTACGCCACGGCACCTGTCTATATTACCATAAAGTGTTATATTATCAAAAGTGTTTTATAACTACACCACAAAGTTAACGATGCTTTAAATATGCAAAATATTTCAAATTATTTTTAAACCAATTTTCTTTCTCAGGTTACAGATAGTTTGGAGAAACGTTTTAGCATTTGTTTACCTTCACTTAGGCTTTATATACGGACTGTATCTTGTCATCGCAGTAGCAAACTGGAAAACATCTGTGTTTGGTGAGTTTAATTAAAAATTGCTTCAATTTTAATTAATAACTTATGAACTAAATAAACTTACATGTAATTATGAATGGTCAATTTGACTGTCAGATTTTTGCTAGAACCCTGGCTAGAATACTCTAGAACGGTGAAAAGCGATTGAAAAAGAGGAATAAATATTTTTGAGGGGATGCTAGGCCAAAAAAGTTTGAGAACCTAGAACCTTGTTAGATTCTAGAACATTTCTAGATCATTTATCAATCACTCATTGTTTTTCAGCCTTGGCGACTGCAGTTGTGAGCGGTTTGGGAATAACGGCAGGAGCACACAGACTATGGGCACACAGAGCTTATAAAGCTACTTGGCAGCTACGTTTACTGCTGGCCATTTTACAAACTGTAGCACTACAAAACCACATATATGAATGGGTTCGAGATCATAGGTAAACTAAAATATCTTTTAAAAATAAAATAAATCCCATTAATTGATTCAGCTGTCACTTTGTGGTAATCTTCTTCCTTGTGCGTGTTCACTTGAGAGTAAATTGTCCTTGCTTGGGCAGTTCTAAACAGCGCTTCGACAGATCTGATCATAGTCCAATCTCGTATATTCCGGAGCCAGGAGATCTGTCTTCTGCCCACACTTAGTCGACCGTCTATTTTGCCTTTTATGATTAGGTGCAATAGCTTGTACTTCTTCCCTCTAGGCACATGCCCCAGATAGGGCACCTTCTGGACTTTGGTATCAGTCGGCAACTACTGTCTTTCTGCTATTACTCTGGAGCATATCGAGCATACATTAATGGCTATATCGGTCCATTGAATGTGTAACGTTCTACGATGTAGCCTATGGACGTTTGTCCACAACACGGAATTACAGGAAATTTTACGGTCCGGCATGTCAGTTTGCGTTTTAAAACGATTGGCTTGAGCTTTTGTTAATCTTTCTTTGGATTTATAGCTCTTGATCGGTGCGTGAACACGTTGCGCGTGAATTCGATCACGCTAAACTGTCGTAGTCGCTTTCTTTTTTCAAAACCGGACTGCCGGACGGTAAAATTCCCGATAGTGGATAAGCGCCCTATGTATGTTAAAAATGGATAGATATTTTAAGGTAGGTAATAGCTTTCCATTTTTAATTTAAATTTCACTTGGTAAACACAACTATTTCTTAAAATCTACTGTGACACAATCATTTCCAAACACCGTATGTGAAACTAAGTCTAAATTTAAGGGTTGTATCCTTGGGACATTGAAGGATGAAGAGGGGGTAGGAGCTGTTTCTTATTTTTCATTAGTGGCAACATAGATAATAGTGGGGAGGCTATAGTCATAATCATATTGTCAATTATGTTATGTTATTGTAAATGCCTTAGCACCACTCTGTGTCTGATGCGCTGGTCAGGACTGTAGGGGCATCTGCTTACTGGAGCCTTAATTTACGTATCAGATCCAGAAATGCGGTCGGAAGCATTCAATGTGTTGTACCAGCTTAAGTTTACACCGGTTTTACACAATTATTTAAAATTTTCAGAGTACACCACAAGTTTACAGAGACTAATGCTGATCCTCACAATGCCAAAAGAGGTTTCTTCTTCTCTCACATAGGATGGCTCATGGTGAAGAAACATCCGGATGTGAAGGAGAAAGGAAGAGTAGTTGACATGAGCGACTTAGAACAAGATCCTATTGTTATGTTTCAAAAGAAGTTAGTACACAACAAAAGTTATCTGGGTATCCAGTATCAATATATTGACTCTTCAAAAAAAATATTAGAAATTCTTTTAATTTTTTTTTAAATTGTTAAAAATACATGCTAAAATTGCTGAAGATATTTTTTTTGCAAAATTAGTCTTTATTATTAGTTACGTAATAGAATCTACAATATTTTTCTTAAATCTGGACCAATTTTAGTATTTCTTTCTGGTATTGGTAAAGAACATTTCAAACTACATACTCAAATAAAACACCATTTTGTAATTACTCATATATTTCATTATACTCATATATAACATATCATTGCAATTTGCAAAGCGGACACCGCAATAACAAAAAAAAGCGCTAAGAGTGTCAGAAATGAAGACTAGCTAGGAGCATTTCTGGCAAGAGTCTACGAGGAAGAATGAAGAACACCAGGATAAGAGAAATATGCGAGACGGAAGATGTCGTTAGGTGGGGAAAGCAACAAAGAAGATAATGGTATGTGCATGTGAGGAGAATGGAACCATCCAGACTCCCCCACATTGCATTGCACGGCCAACTCCAAGGTAGATAACATCCGGAAGAAGACACCAAAAAGATGGATTGACAGCTGGGAATCGACATCGCAGGAGTCTAATCCCTCTTAAAAACAGACTACAAGGCCTACACCAAGACAAAGAAAAATAGTGTAACGGTCAGCACGCTCGGCTACCGTTCTGGAGGTCCTGGGTTCGATTCCCAAGGGGGGTAAAATAAATACAAGTGATTTTATCACTGTAATATTTATTCAATATTACCCTGGACTGGTACCTGAAGCGGAGAGCTGATCACCTTTCCTTCATGTGTAAAACGATTAAGATAACACTGCGTTTATATGGCGCAGTGCCCTATGCACCATTGGGGTGCGGATAAGGGTTTTATTAAATATAATTATTATATTATTGTTCAAAGTGCCCTTCTCTCTTTTATTCTATTCTTGTCGAGATGTTTTCTTAAAACCCATAAACACTGTGTTTATGAATACAGATATTGCATGGCATTTTTGGTCTTTGTAAACATGTGAAATGCAACCTTTTTGCAATATTCCAGATACTACAGAATACTAGCACCCCTGTGTTGCTTGATAATACCCTCTGTGATTCCCTGGTACTTCTGGAACGAAAAGGCCATGGTGTCTTGGTATGTGGCCGGAATCGCCAAGTTCGCGCTATCCCTGAACATGACTTGGTTGGTCAACAGCGCAGCTCACATCTGGGGTAACCGGCCATATGACAGGTCTGCACAAACTATATTTTCAAAATATACTATGAAAAAGTCTAGCCATATATATATTTTTTTTAATTTAACACTAGATTTTTTATCTTACTAAAATTTACGATGGACATCCAAATTAGAGTCAGCTCTCCTCGTCCGCGGGTTGTAGGTCCTTCTATGATATACAACGTCACCTAGGTCATGCCTTTCCATGTTATTTTTCTATAGCATGCATGAATTTTTGGTACCTATTCCCCTAGATGCCTTTCAAGACAGATCCATGGCGATTGCCTGGTTTACAATATGTTTAGGTTCTGTACGTCCTATGTGCCCATACCATTTCAATTGCCTTTACTCTACCTAACTATTGATGTCAGTTGCACCCAGGCTTCCACGAATGCGTAATGATAATGCTCTTTATTTTGTCTCTAAAGGTGGAAACTGACCAGAGCATTTCGTCGTAACATAACGTCGTAACATCGCTTGCGGCGAGCATCACCTGGCATCCGAAACTATGGATGGAGCGCTCGGCTCGCTGTACTGACTGCCTGAATGCTCGCATCGTAACGTGTTACGTTACGACAAAATGCTCTGGTCAGTCTCCACCTTTAAGGACACTCCAGCTGACCGTCTAAGCATTTGCATTTCAGCAGTTTCTAGTTGCCTATGTTTTGACATCAATTCATTCCAAAAAAAAATTATTCATTATAATTGATTTAATAATATTCAACGTATTGTTGAGATCTTTTCATTTATCTTATAAATTGTATGGATACATTTTGATGGTTCCACATTCAGAAATATCGGTGCCACGGACAACTGGAAAGTGGCCCTGGGAGCTTTTGGTGAGGGTTGGCACAACTACCACCACGTGTTCCCGTGGGACTACAAAGCGGCTGAACTTGGCAACTACAACACCAATTTGACTACAGGACTACTAGACTTCTTCCACAATATTGGTGAGGAAAAATTATGGGCAGCAGCCTGTGGCCGTACATGTGGCCGTACAGTGTGGTCGTACATGATCATCCAAACAAAACTTTCATCAAAGGAGTTTGGGCAACATGAACGGCCACTAAAACCCGGCAACATTTATTTCTAAAATGGCACTTGTACTGCCATCTGTGGTTGAATTTAAACACTAAAACCACACTTCCGATTATTTTTTATATTTTATCGTGTGTAACTATCGCCTAAGCATGTCGGCTATCCAAAGTAGATTCTACTTAGTCCAAAAATGGAAAAAAAACGTACTACAAAAAAATGTCCCTTACTGTGTTTTGAGTTTGGACAGCCGATCTGTCCACGTGTGTAACTCTCATGTGAGCATTTGTATGGACAATATACACATATGGATGTGTAACTGTCATGTGACTATTTGTCCATGTGTGTAACTGTTAAATGAGTATTTCTTTATATATGGTAAGTAACTGTCGTGTTAGTATTTGTCTATGTGTGTAACTGTAAAGTGAGTATTTTTCTATTTATGTAGTTATCATGTGAGTATTTGTCCATGTGTGTAAATGTCATGTGAGTATTTGTCCATGTGTGTAAATGTCATGTGGGTATTTGTCCGTGTGTGTAACAATCGTGTGAGTGTTTGCCTTTGTGTAATTGTCATGTGAGTATTTGTCCATGTGTGTAACTGTCATGTTAGTATTTGTCCATGTGTGTAACTGTCATGTTAGTATTTGTCCATGTGTGTAACTGTCATGTTAGTATTTGTTCGTACGTGTAACTGTCATGTGACCACTTTTCCATGTTTTTAACTGTGATACAAGCATTTGTTACAATAATTAAGCAATGTATATTAAAAAAATCAATAAAATTCATTGCAGGATGGGCATACGATATGAAGATTGTGCCGACGGAAATTATTCAAAAACGGGCATTGAGAACGGGCGACGGATCTCGGAAATTCAACGAGCAACACGATCATAGCGGGCAGTTCTGGGGGTGGGGGGACCAAGATATGAACGATGACGACACAGAATACGCGGAAACTGTAAAATAGAAAAGGAAGAAAACGTATTGAATGACATACCCATGTGATGAAAATATAAATAGCATTTGATCAAATACTTTTCTGCCAAATAAAGTAGTGCCTCAATGTTCAAAAATAGCAAATGTTGGAACCCAATCTAACCTAAACACCTACACCAAACTTTACATATTATTCACAACATTATTATTCTTTTCATCTCACCAATAGATGTCTCTAGTGAAGTTCTAGTGATTCAAGAACAATGTTTCATAATTGGTTCATATATACAGAACTTCCAAGAATTTGAGTAGTGTGGTTGTCAATAATGGGTAGAATTGGTTAATGTTACACATGTGTAAAGTGATCACTTAAACCAGCCTATGACAGTCATCAGCCCCGTAAATGCCCAGACTTCCATATTCTTCTTCATCTTTGATGAGATGTCAAAAAATAATTTTTTTATTATGTTGGGAAAAAAGTAATTTTGTATTTTTCACTTTATTTTTCAATAACTGTCAATTTTTTTTAGTTGTTTTCGACGTGTTTTTCCCTTTCAGATAGTATAAATGTAAAATATGGTGAATTTCTTCCTTTGAGACTTCTATACTTGAAGCACAATAGTTTACGACTGAACCAACCAAGCTTAATACTATCAAAAACACGTTTGCAGTATACACTCACACCCTTACAGCGCCGTATCGTATGATCCGATGTGACGAATAATGACTGAGATATACATTAAAAAAAGGGCGCAAAATACGAAATTACCTTTTCCCCAATTTATTAGACGTGCCATTTTATGTACCGTAGAACGGGGCTACTTGAACTATGATGTGTTACTTGAGATTAGTATTAAAAAAAAATAGATCTGTATTTGGTCTACAATAATGAATGTATCAACATGACTCATTGTTTCCCTGACAGGTGACACTTATTGTCACGATACGTTCATTATTGTAGACCAAATACAGATTTATATCATTGTTTTGTACTGGGCTCAAGTAACACATCAAAGTTCAAGTAGCTCCGTTCTACGGTACATTTATGTGCTTATAAATATACATATCGAGAGTTTGTTTAATTTAACTTTCAAGCATAGATTTCCAATATCTTACTAAAATCATTTGTATATGAGAGCCTTGCAAAGACATAACTAACCATGAGGATAGAACGCCACATCAATCTGTCTGAGCAAACAATCTTCGCTTCTTCTACTTGACTTGACTTGACCACTTTAAATTATTTGAAATACTCGATTGTGCCAAGTTTTCCTAGGTCTTCCTCTGCTATTATTATCATCTTCATTTGCTTCATAAATAAGTTTTATTGTTCTGTCTCAATTTTATCGATAATGCTTATCACTTGTAGCCTTGCATTTTTTACCTATATCACCATTTTTAATGTATTGTATAATGACAGTTTTTAAATTGTATTATGATTATATCATTATTAAGTAAGAAGGAATAAAATACCAAAGAGGAAAAAAAGGCATTATTTATTTATTTCATACTTTATAAACAATAGTCTAAAGATTTTTTTTTTTTTAAATATACATAAAACAAAAAAGTAACCATTTATTGCTATACAATGAAAAAAATTAAAGAAAATGCAATCTGAATTATATAAATCAAAAGTTAGGTTTTGGTTAAAAATAAAATAAAAAATTCAGATGAATTCATGAAACTAAAGTTTATTGTAGACATTAAAAGAGAAACGAGCATTATAATAAATGCAGTGTATAACCGAGAAATAAAAAAAGTAAAAAAATTTGTAAAAGAGAAAATAGCATTATTATATATGCAAAATTTAACCGAGAATTGATCAAAATGAAAATAATTTAAAAATGTAAAAGAAAAAATAGGATTATAATAAATAAAGTATATAAGTGAAAAATACATATTTTTTATTATTGCTAGGGCATCGCATTGGATCAACGCAGTGTTAACTTGATCATTAATTACGTGAAAGCAATGTTGACAGTCCTGTGCTCCAGATTCTTGGATACAGGAGTGGAATATATTTGACAGGATACTGTGATGTAAGTGAAGGAACTCAAAGCGAAAGACATCACTGATATATATAGGAAAGGAAATGGACGAGATAAGTTGGAAGGATGGAAGGAAAAGTACAATAGTAGCAATGGGCACTAGGGCTTGCATACCTGTACTTGTGCTACCTTGCGTAGTTTGGACACTGCTAATTTATACAAGAAAAATTAATGTACCATGCATTTAACAGTTTAACTTGGTTTTTTGGACATTTAGAAAATTAGAATGCTAGTAATGATTAGGGCACTCAGGCTTGCATACCTGTACTTGTGCAAGCGTGCGTAACTTGGACACTGCTGATTCGTAAAAGAAAAATTAATAAATCATGCATTTAAGGGTTCAACCCAATTTTTAGGCGTTTCAAAACGGTGTTAAAATATAGCTTATTATATCAATTTTATGTCAGTGTCATAATTCACTTATTTAAGTGGATAATTTTGAGTTTGCTTCTAACTTCCTCTATTTATGAAATAATAAAAAAATCATTGAAATTTTTTATTTGTGAAAAATATGAACCCGCACTTTTCTCCAGTTTGTAAGGAATTGAGAATTGTCAAGTGTGTTGACTAATAAGCTTTTTGGTTTTCGAACCACTTCCGCACATTCTCCTCGTGAGTCTTCAACCACTTGATGTTGTTCTTGACGTTTTCCTTGGCCTGTTGTCTCGCTGTGGCACCAGCCCCGGCCTCGGGATTATTTTCAAAGAAAGTCTCCATCTGGAATCATCAAAACAAACTTGTTTACACACTTAGAGCGGGAAAGGTATTTTTACCCGTTCGGTCGATTGATGCCTAAGGACGGGAAGGGTATTTCTACCTTATGCGCTGGTCTCATTTCAAAGTAAAAATATAAGGAATTTCTTGAATGTTTTCCGCAGATACATTTTATAAACTTTATAAAATAAAACAACTTTATTTTAACCACTTTTTATTGTTACACTTTTTCCTACCGGTTTCGACAAGAACCTTGTCATCATCAGGGTTTATATACTAATTCTAAAACATTGAAATACTCATAGTAAGGTTAAAGTAAATAACCCTATATGAATCATTGTGGTTTTAATTCAAAACAATATTTTGAAACATTTCACGATTTGAAGTTATAAAAATAACATAAAAAAGGGAATAATTACTTTTTTGAAGAAAAAAAAATTATCTGTACATACCTCTTTGAGTTTATATTCCGTGGCGAAACTCCTGGTGATTGCCGGAACCGTAGTTCCCAGGACCCTGTTGTTAAGGGAGAATCGATCCACAATCTTATTCCAGTTTTCCCGGAAGTAATCCCACACGATGGAAGTCCCGACGGGATTGGCGGAGATGTACTGCATCACCGAGAAGTAGTCCTGTCCACGCACGTTGACCTCCTCCCAGGCCAGATTCAAATACCTGAAATTAAATACCAAATAAGTAATAAAGCTTATTTATTTATTTTTTCTTTTATGTACATACAAATTTACATCATAAAAAAAGTTATAAAGTTATTACACAAACACAGACACACACATACACAGACAAACACACATACACATACATACACACATACACACATACGTATACATATATGTGTACATGTCTGTGTATGGACAGGTTAATAAAATAATAATATAATAATCAGATAGAAAATAGCGTGTAAAGTGGACGTAACCGAGAATTACACCAGAAGTAATATTTTCCTCTAAACTGAGCTGAATTAACCAACCACTAATCCCTTTCACTGCCTACACCAGGGCACTTCTAGAAAGTTTGGTGGTGGTTTTACAAAGTTTTATTCATTTAGATTGGCAGTCACAGGGATATTGAAAGCTTTTAAATGTGCTTTCAAATAAAAATATGTCCATGGAAGCCAAGCTAGCGGTTCAAAACGGCGTCCTGGTACCGACACTAACGTATGGAAGCGGAACATGGAACTGGCAAAGAAAGGACGAAAGCAGAGTGAACACTGTTGAAATGCGCTCCCTCACACGAATGTGTGGAAAATCATTGTATGATAGAATTAAAAACGAAGGTATAAGAAAGGAATTTAAGGCTGAACAATAAAAAAGATTAGGAAGAGTTTTTTACGGTAGTATGGACATGTGGAGCAAATGGATAACGAGAGAATGACTAAGAAAATAAATGTGGCAAATGTGAGCGGGGAAACAGAACGAGGACGACTGAAAAAGACTTGGCACGATCAGATCAGTCAGAACCTAAAATCTGGTGGTGTAAAAAGTCTGCGTAATCGGAGGGCATGTATGACTAGATGTATGGATGTGAAGGAGGCGAGGAGTGTATGTCAGGACAGAAGAGTGTGGCGTTCCATCCTTTCTGCCTACCCCTGCGAAGAAAAGGCGTGAGGCTAGTAGTAGAAGTAGAAGAAGTTAAATGTTAATTTACAGTAAATGGCGATACAATTTTGTTTCACATTTTCTCTTAATTTTGCAATAAAGTTCATAAAAAAATAGCTTTGCAAGAGAAGGTCTGTCAGGAAGCCTAGATGCTTCTGCATTAGATCTGGGAATGCGGTGGGACAGCTTTCAATGGCCATATGCTTCACCTAGGGAGCGAACATGGAAAAAAAAAAGAAGAAATATATACGGGAATATTACAAACCTCTGCAAAATGACAGGATCTCTGGACGCAGCCAAAGCTTGCATCAGTTTAGATTTTTCTTGCGCATCCAACTCTGCCTTGTAAATATCCCAAAGCTGAAGCCATTCCTTCTCCCCATTTGTTTCAATACCTAAAATTAACAATCGAATTTATTAAATTTTGAGATATTATGCCACAAGTCACTCACAGAATAACAAGATTGCTGTATCAATTGAAAATAATCTGAAGAATTCATGTTTCTGAATAAATAACAATACTAGTAAAAACTAAAAAGCTATTTTATAAATTCTTTAACCGGATCCACGCGGCTCGCATAACCGTATGTGTTTTCACAAAACATTCCCCGTACGCGGCTGACATAACCGTTTGTGTTTTTACTTTACTCCAAGTTTCGAACCTCAGTTCAATTTGGAGGGATTTTTTCATGGTGTGGAACTTTGGATAAAATAATACGTCAATCCTTGGCCTTATGACATCTGTTGAAATATCTGACTAATAATTTGTAACATCACAAGGATAAATAAAAGAACAGATCCCTGATTTTTCTTGCGGTCGGTAATTAGTCCGCGCCATAATCATGCCCTATATCTGTCTCACTCTCGACGCTACGCATCGCCAGTGGGTAAGAGTGACACACGATGCGTGCTTTGATTTATTTATGTTACGATCTTATTTGTTTATATTACGATATATTTCAAGAATAATGTAACACGAGTGTATTATAGAGTACCAAAAAGGCACAATGAATCCCATTGAACGTTTTTGGTTAGGAAAATAAATCGTTTTTTAACCAAATACATGATAAAAGTAATCATTTAAAAAACGGCAAAATACCGCCGCGCACAGGCGTCTCTCAGGAACAAAGTGAACGCAGTTAAAAGGTTAATGTATGCAAATATGTAACTGTTTACAAATCTGTATTATCTCCAATTAGGAGTTATTTTTTTGACATATCAACGTAGATGAAGAAGAATATGGAAGTCTGGGCATTCACAGGGCAAAATAGGCTTGGCTAAGTGACATTCAACAATTTTAGAAGTGTGGTGGTTAATCATGGGTAGAATTGATGAATGATTTGATTTTAAATTGCACTTCACTTCACTGTGTATTTATTTATTTATTTTACACATAATTACAATTTACAATATTATGCCGCTACTGGGTTTTCCCGAGCCGAGGGCACATTTTACAATACTTAATTACAAAATTATATGAAATAAAAATTGTTTATAATGTGTGATTTTTTAGTAGCTATGGTTTTTTTTTTAAAAAAAAAACAAATAAAATTCAGAGAAATGCATGAAATCTTTATTTAAATCGATAGTAAGGTCCATATAATTTAATGTTTGAAGGTTATTTCATTCAAATATTGACCGCGGCTGCTCCTCAAATGGTCCATCCGCTTAGTCCAATTTTGGCTTACACTTTCCAACATTTCGGCTGGTATCTCTGGGAGTTTGATCGACCTACTGAAGCGGCTATTTGTGCTATTGTGACTAAATTTCGCACTAAATTTACATTGTCGGACATTCCGACATACAGAGCTACCAATGCATCCAGAAAAAGTTACTGTTTGGTGCGGATTATGGGCTGGTGGCATCATTGGACAGTACTTCTTCAAAAATGGTGCGAATCGCAATGTAACTGTGAATGGTGAGCGCTACCGTGAAATGATATCCAACTTTTTTTTGCCCAAAATGGAAGAACTTGACTTGCATGACATGTGGTTTCAACAAGACGGTGCCACATGCCACACAGCATGCGAAACAATGAACCAATTGAGAGGCAAGTTCGGTGAACAGTTTATTTCACGTTTGAGACCAGTCAATTGGCCGCCTAGATCGTGCGATTTGACGCCTTTAGATTATTTTTTGTGGGGCTATGTTAAGGCTCATGTTTTTACTAACAAGCCCCACTTTTTTCCAAGAGGTTGATAAGTGAAATACAAACTAAATTAATATTATTTAACAAATTATCATTGTTTCCTTACCGTAGTAGTACACAACGCTCTTCAAATTTGGATCTATTGCAACTTTGTCATTTAACCATTTTTTGAATCTCGTCTGAACTTCAGTCAGGCACTCCTCGTGGCCAAACGAACAAGCCAGACTCAGAATGGTGGAACGGAGCAAACTGCAGAAGAAAAATAATCATGAGTAGAATAAAGTGATCACTTAAACCAGCCAGTGACAAGTCGTAACATCTCCTTCATCTTCAAGCCCTTATCCGCACCCCAATAGAGCATAGAGCACTGCTTCATATAAACGCAGTGTTATCTTGATCGTTAACACACAAAGGAAAGGTGGTCAGCCTCCCGCTTCAGGTACCAGTCCAGGGTAATATTGAATAAATATTAGAGTGAAAAATCACTTATATTTATTTGACCCCCGCCCTGGGAATCGAACCCAGGACCTCCAGAACAATAGCCGAGCGTGCTGACCATTACACTACGTACGCTGATAATAACATTCTTATTATCAGCTCGGAGCTTATGATAACATTCATTGCCCATGGCAGATGGACACCATCCACAAAGAGCCAGAAAGAAGGACATTTTCAAGATTATGCGAAATGAAATAATATTTACCTGGTAACGTGTTTCTCTTCGGCGATTTCGACCCAAGTGACATGTTTGTACACATCTCCTAAAAGATTCCTTACGTAAGCCTGAAAAATTAACCATGTAATATGAACAATAACAAAAAAAACATGTTCTATATACATATGTACTAATGAAATTCTTTATGGAAAAACCCTGACATGAAGATAGGCAGGAAAGTCAAAATATATAAAACTTATGTGCGACCCATAATGACCTATGGAATCGAATGCAGAGCAGACACCGCAGTAACAAAAAACGCGCTAAGAGTGTCTGAAGGCTCTATGGAGCATATCTGTCAAGAGTTTACGAGATAAAATAAGGAACAACAGGATAAGGGAAATATGCAAGATCGAAGATGTCGTTACGTGGGGAAGGCAACGAAGGAGACAACGGTATGCGCATGTGAGGAGAGTGGAACCATCCAGACTCCCGCACATTGCATTGCACGACCAACCCAAGGTAGACACATCACGGGCAGACCACCAAAGAGATTAATTGATGGCTGGGAATTAACATCGCAAGAGGCTAATCCCTCTTAAAAACAGGCCACAAGGCCTACACCAAGCAGAAAAAAAGAAGACTACATACTACTAAATCTGGCAAATACTGAATATATTTTTTTTCTTCAAAATGGCCTGTTATTCTGCCCCATCATGTATACCATAAAAATTACTTCTCTTCATTTTTTTTTACAGTGGAACCTCTCGTAACGAGCATAGTTCCTTCCAGAATCTTATTTGTTAAGCGAAAAAAAAAATTGTTTTGACTAGCGCTGATTTCCCGGCTCACAAGTGAGTGTCGGGAAAAACGGACTTGCCCTTCTCTGTACTCGTTATGCGAAATGTCGCTTGTTAAGGCAGAACTTTTTCATATTTATTTTTGCACATTATACAATTACTCGTTGTGAGAGGTTCCATTGTATTTTTATGCGGTATCTTCCAAAAAAAAGAGACAAGCTCTTGCGCTTGGAGAGTTAATTTGTCCATATCATAGTCGTACAGGAGAAAGTGACCATCTAACAAAACGTAAAATGTTCAGGAGGGCCATTTAAGTCACTTTTGCTTGGCAAGAAAATAAACATCAATGCAGTTAGTCATTTTTAACAAGTCAATATATTATACTTCCAAGTTTTAGGGATGTTTTTCAGGGCAATATTAAGCTAGTAAGATATCAAATAGTCAATGATCACGTTTTTGTAAAACAATGCACTTGGTCACTTTCTCCTGTATGACTACGATATGCTCCAACCACCAAAGTGCCAGCTGCTATCTTAACTAGATCGGTCCACCATGTGGCGGATCTTCCTCTCCCTCTCTTCCCTTTTTTTTGCTCATCATGCGAATAACTCGTTAAGAGAGGTTTCACTGTATTAGATGTCAAGATCTGTTTTTCAAGAAGGTGACTCCTCCTGTGATGTTGACGACCAGCTATCTTTCCATCTCTTTGGTGATCTTGAGGAAAAGCGGTGACTCAGTGGTATCTCTTTAGCCATAATCTATAGGATCTTTACGTATAAAAATTATTCTTCATCTAGTTCAAACCCTTATCCGCACCCTACGGTGCACAGGGCACTGCATCATATAAACGCAGTGTTATCTTGATCATTTAACACATGAAAGAAAGGTGATTCAGGTACCAGTCCAGGGTAAATTTAATAAATATTACAGTAAAAAAATTACTTACATTTAATATGCTCAATATTATTAATATTTAAAGCATTTCCTTTGTGGTTAGTCATTTTCATTTTTACTTTTTTTTTTCAAAAATGTTAATAATAATAGTATATATTCGGTGAGTGGTTATATACTATTATTATTAACATTTTTGTAAAAAAATAAATAAGTTACTTATATTTATTTGACCCCCCCTGGGAATCGAACCCGGAACCTCCAGAACGGCAGGCGAGCGTTCTGACCACTACACCACGGAGGCAGACGAATAAATAAAAATTACGCAGACAATAAATACCTTGAAGTCTAAAAATCCGATGGAATTGGAGAGGATTCTCTTAAGCGAGGTAAATATGGATGAGCCGACGGCCCACGGAACATACTCAGTCTCCTTCTTCAAGTAAAGAGTAATATCCAAAGACGTGTTGAAATCCAGTTCCGAGGCTTCCGCCAAATTATACGCATCATTGAGAAGATTCGCCTTATCGGAATTGTCCAGCTAAAAAGGAATCGCAACACTTTGAGTGTCCGAATACTTGTTCACAAATCTGGATTATCTGTGGAGGTCCTCTATTGCACAAAAAATCATTTAGATGCAAATCTGTTCTGGTAACTGTGTTCTATCAAAATCTTAATTAAAGTTACTGATTTTGTATCAAAATTTAAAAAATCATTATGGCTACGATTTTTTTTATGATTTAGTTTATTACGTGCACTTAATAATTTTTTATTATAAACTTAAAATACACTAATGAATATACACTAATAGTATGTAATAAAGTCAATATTTTACGAAAGAGTAGTGCCAGTAATAAGAGTGTAATAGTCCCGAGTTATACTCCTATAATAAAGCTTTGATGAAAATACAACAGATGTCACTATAAACCTTAAACATTGCGATATAATAAGAAAAACGCAGTCTCCCCCTACTGCGGTAAAATTTTTGATAATTGTGATCACAATCTCTCACAAACAGCAATTGATGGACTGAGGACTGTAAAACTCGCCTCTCACATATGATGTGTTGATATATCGCTCACACTTTTCAACAGCGTCATTTATCAAAAATTGACAATTTTCAGTTGTGCATGTTTTCGGAAAGCCCAGAAAATGTACTTTATTGCAGCAAAAGCGGCATATTTTTAACTTAATATTTACCCGCTATAGGGCAGAAAGTGTCGTTTTTGCATTTTGAAGAAAAAGTATCGTTTAATTATTATTTTTAACATACTAAATATTTTTCAAATGGAGAAAAAACATTCAGGTTATACCTAAAAAGATCTGTTGTACAGTAAAAAGCTTGATATGTATTTATTTTGAATGCATTTTATTATATTTTTAAACTTCAAAAATGATCTCCTGAAAATTCAAGTTTTTTTGATATATGACGTTGTTGAAAGGAGTGAGCGATATGTGAAAGTCCTCACGAAAACGTTAAATTTTATCAGGAATTCTAGCTTATAAAATTGTTACGTTTTGGTGCGATTTAATGATTTCATATTGGTTTAACACAGGATTGGTCACGTTTTGTCGCAACTTTATTTGGATTTTGATAGATACAGTAAACAGAACAGATTTGCATTTAAAGGATTTTTTATGCAATATATAGGAAAGGCAACTTTTTGGTGAGGACCTCCACATATATTGATATATCATCCATAGGTTGAATGATTCAGTATCTGATAAATAATAAAAAAATCTTAAATGAATACCTTTGAATCGGTTTTGCCCAATTCCGTTATGAACTCCGTCCACATTTCCGGGGAATAATTAACTCTGTAATATCCGACTTGGTCATTATTTATTTTCAAAAGATCATCAGCCGCGGTAACTTTCAACTCCACTGAAAAAAAAAACTAGTATTCAGGTAATCAAAACTATTGAAGTTTTATTTCATGTATTCTTTTATAGCGTTATTACGATGCCTTCACGCAAACATTATTTTTAAGTAAAATGTCACAGGTAAAAGAGAAAAATAATCCGAGGTGTGGTTTTTGTTTCAATACAGCCACAGATTATAGTGCAAGTACCATTAAGGCGGAGATTGACCAAAGCATTTCGTCGTAACGTAACACGTTACGATGCAAGCATGCAGGCAGTCAGTACACCGAGCCGAGCGCTCCGTCCATAGTTTCGGATGCTCGGTGATGCTCGCCGCGGGCGATGTTACGACGTTATGTTACGACGAAATGCTCCGGTCAGTCTTCACCTTTACAGAAATAAATGCCACCGGGCTCTATCCACATTCCTTTGAGAAAGGATTTGTTAGGAAGACCATGTACGGCTGTACATGGTCTTCCTAACAAATCTCCCAGAGAGATTAAAGCTTGATTTTAATCTAGACTTACCACTTTGAGCCTTATCTGAGAACCAAGTTATCTTCTCAGACCCACTTTGAGTCCTATATGTCACGGGAATGTACCAGCGATCACTGAAACAACAATGTATACATGTATTTAGTTTTTTGATCACTTTCAAACTTATAAACTTTATATAATTAAACTTATCTTTTTAAAATTGAACAACTTTGTTTTAACCACATTATTTATATTTCACCAATTTCTGTTCCTAAAAATTCCGCAGAGTAGGTTTTTGTGTGTGTGCTCCATTTTACGTATGCGTGCGCGGCTTTATAATAATAATAATAAAACCCTTATCCGCACCCCAATGGTGCATAGGGCACTGCGTCATATAAACGCAGTGTTATCTTGATCGTTTACACATGAAGGAAAGGTGATCAGCCCTCCGCTTCAGGTACCAGTCCAGGATAATATTGAATAAATATGACAGTGAAAAAATCACTTCTATTTATTTTACCCCCCTTGGGAATCGAACCCGGGACCTCCAGAACGGTAGCCGAGCGTGCTGACCATTACACTACGGAGGCGAATAAAATAGGCGCGGCTTTATACATACTGTTATTGGGTGATTCCATTAGTTGTTATTTGGGGTTGCTATGCAATGCATAATAAAAATAACATTTAGGATTTTTTACGGAGTGTGTGGAAGTTTTTGGAAGAAGGAAGTGCTAAGCAATGCCCCAGTTCTAAACAATGACTACTACATTTGTATAGGGTTTATTTAATAATAATGACAATATTTATATTTTAAATTTAGTATTTTTTCTACTAACACATTTTGGACGGGTGTTTTTTTAAGCCTGCGGACCACTGGCGACGGGATTTGATAATTGTGTACATATACTTTAGACATTAACATAGAGATTTTACATAATATTCATATAAAAACATTAAATAAATCCTTCTTTCCTGACTTTGAATGAGGCAGACACAGAAGGTTGGTTACGACAAAACCAGGTTGCTGGTCAAATAGAATTCATGTGGAAACAACTGTTATTATTTTATTCTATAAAATGCAGTTCCACCAAGAAATGTCGGTTCTAAATTATTTTCACCAAAAAACTATTTAAATGTTTTTATTCAATAGCCCGCATTTACATTTTCCTTCCATATATGTTTATTTTTTATAAAAAAACGTAAAATAGGGGTTTCGCTGTACATATATCAAAACTTTACTGCCGGTACGTGGAATATTGTGGATGAGTATCATCGTTGAACAACAAACTAGACAAAAATATCGAAATCCTTTAGTACACAACCATGATATACGATTTACACACAACGAAGGTTTGATAGTCCCAAGAATTAACAATAAATATGGGAGTCGAACAGTGCAACGTATCGTTCCGAACATTTTCAATTTGTTGCCGACGGATGTTAGAGGTCAAAATAAAATACGGAACAAAGGCAAAACAAAAGGGTCAAGAGTAAATTTTATGAAAATTGTAAAATATTTAAATTCTTAATTTTTTTCTCTTTTTTGTGTCTATATTAGGTTAAAATTGATAAAAGAATAAGAAATATATTAAAAAAGAACTCCACCGATAAGACACACAAGGTGGCTTGGTGGGTCTCAGCAAAAAAAAAGTTCTAAATATGTATAAATTGTGATTTGAATATGTAAATGTATACAAATAAATATAAAGTTCCACATACTTGTATGTCGAAGGGGTCTCGGGTTTTGTGTCAGGGTCCGCTAGGAATCTTTTCTGTGTAAGGACATATGTGGTAGCATCTTTGCGAGTGACGCTCACCACTGGCAAACCCATTTGCCTGGTCCACGTATCCATGATATATCTGAAAACAGAGAACAGAATTCACAAGGTTTCGAGTGTCTCTAAACTTTTGTTCACAAATTTGGGTTAGTCCACTTAGTACATATTTGTATAGAAATTTTAACATAGATTTAGAAAAATATGGAAGTCTGAGTATTTACAGGGCTTATGACCTATCAAAGGCTGGTTTATGTGATCATTTTACACATCTGTAATATTCGCCATTCTACCCATGATTGACAGCCTCACTACTCAAATTATTTTTATTTTTTTGATGATGTATTTATGCCTCAACCGACACCTTTCACATACTAGTTCTCAGCACCATTTATGGTTCAGTTGAATTAGTTCTGCAATGAGACCTTTAAAATGTATGTAAAATTCTTTCCGAATGGATTTTTGTCACAATGTTGGTTTATTGGCTGATAATTTAATATGAAAAATCACAAGACTATCAATAACATTCTTAATGAAATCTGTAGAGAACTTAGGGAGATATTAAGATTTAAAGATGAGATATTTTAATAAAACGAAAAGCGTGCGTTCGCATACGTCATCAAATTTCCGTCATCAAATGTTTGTGTTCAACAAATATGAGGGGAGGGGGGTGGGAGGGTAGACCATGGACATCAACAAATAGAGCCGCCAATAACTAAGCAATGTTACCAATATTAAAATAAGTCCATCGTTTCTGTGACGTCATTCATTACCAACTTACGAAAACACCATATTTACGAAGGCGAATTTTCGAAAAGTAAATTTTGAATGAAAATATTGATTATATTGGATGTTATAAATACAAAACAAGGATTGTAATAAATCCTTTATAGGTTGAGTGTGTTAAATTAGATATTCCTCCCATCTGACAATGATCCATTATTTTACATACTAGGAGACACTTGAGATAACATTTTAAATTTTTATTAAAATTTGACCAGTTATTAAATCACAATATTTTAAGCGCGTACGAATTATAATAAAAATTGAAAATCATTTGTCAACAATATTCACAAATAAACTTAACCAACAAATTTTTGGTGAATAAAAGAAATAGATTTTTTTTTAACCTTTTTTTTAAAGAGAAATATTTGAGTTTTTATTATTTACACTAATATTTCAATTTCATACTATTTCTGTGAGCCTAAGCAGCTCATTATTAGAAATAGGTATCAAATTGTGGTAGAGTGGGTTCAAACCGAAAAACTCTGACTTAAGAGTCTGCGACACTAACCACGGGACCACAACCCGACCCTTATAATGTCGGATGCATCCAATAGTGATATTTAAAGTGATATTCAAAGTAATAGTCAAATATCGTACGAAAATGTTTATTATACTCAAAGTGGTATGTTTATTACAAAATGTTGTTTTATTTGAGTAGTTAAATATGTTCTCCACCAATACCAGACAGAAATACTAAAATCAGTCAATATTTGAGATAAATATTGATGATTTTGTATACACCTTATGAAAAGGAAAATTTTTCCAAAAATGTCATCACCAATTTTAGCATACATATGTATAAGAAAAAATCTCCACACTAAAACAATTGATATTACTTACGTCAAATCCAGACCGGTATTTTTAGGTTCAAATAAAGCCGCCAACTCATCCAACAAGTTCTGCGTGATAGCATTCTTAAATTTGTATTTATTTAAATAATTTGTGACACCTTTTTTAAAATCTTCTTCGCCGACAAAATTTTCTAGCATTCGAAGAATGGCAGCACCCTGCAATCAAATTTTAATTTTAATACTAGAATAAAAGAACATATACGATGTGTAAACAATAATAACTTCTCCGAATTTGCCAATCATCTCATAGATTCAAATCACGTCTTAAAAAAATACACAGGAGTAAAAATATTAAACACTAATAATAAAGAGTTAAAACTAAATAATATGAAGATTTTTTATATTAGGAAAGCACTTGAAAATAATATCCCTCTACTTAAAAACCAGATAATTTTACTTATAGTCCATTGTTTGATTCAACATTGGTTAAACAAGATTCGTCAATAGCCAATTCAAACCCCGCCCACTCCTTTCATCCTACGAGTATGTAAGCTGTTTTGATTAATACGTTTAACCTTAGTGCATGTTTAACCTTGGCTCGTAACGCATGTCTGTGGTGAAAACTTTAGTGCATGTTGGTCTTCGGGTCGACCAAAAATCGCATGTATTAAACATTTTGTGTAGTTTTAAGTGTGTAAACGGTGCTATGGTGGTGAAGGGTGGTATTGTTTGCATGCTGTAATAGTGATTGTCCTGACGAAGAGACGGGTACGTCTCGAAACCGGTAGACATAAAAATCTCAGTGAGGGGTTATATACTAATATTATTAACATTTTTGTAAAAAAATAAATAAGTTATAATAGAGTTTATTATATCATAAGGGTAAGCTGGATTGTTTGTGATCCAGCCCAGTTATTGACACTACAATCTCCAACACACAAGGTGTTGGAGATGCCCAGCAATACCGCCAGAGACAACAAGAAGACCAGCATCACCGCTCGCCATCTGCAGTTGACTTTTCACGATGACGGGATCTCAAAAAGCTGCTCTCCGACGTTGTAAAACCTACAATCACTCAGGGAGGCGTCCTGCCCAACATCTGGTGCCAGGGCTCTGTTGTGCACTACTATTTTAGCTTTCGCCTTGTCTATTACCTAATTATAGGACTCACTCCACGATACATTGCAACATAAATAAAATTACCTTCATATTATTTTTTGACATTTCAGCATAAATGGAGAAGAATATGGAAGTCTGGGCATTTACCGGGGTTATAACCGTCATAGGCTGGTTAAGTGATCACTTTACACATGAGTAACATTCACCAATTTTACCCATGATTGAAACTTTGTATTTGAATCACAACTGTCACTAGAAACATCTATTGTTGAGATGAAGAAACTTTTTTATTGAGCAAAGACTCCTTTATTCGCATGTGAGGTTTGAATCCCGGATTATAATCATATAGATGAGAAACCAGCCTTTGACGGTCATTAGTCCCGTAAATGCCCAGACTTTCATATTCTTCTTCATCTATGTTGAGATGTCAAAAAGAAATATGAAAAATAACTCCTGTAATTGGAGATAATCCAGATTTGTGAACAAGTATTTGGACACACTCAAAACGTTGTAAATAAAATTACCTTGTTATAAGATATGGCATCAAAAATGGCCGTTATTTCATCAGGTGTGTTGACAGTTTGCACAATAGGATGGGAAGACAGGGTAGCATCGAGAGCGAGAACGCTATGCGTATTGGACACAATAAATTGTTCCAGCTGAAAATAAACTTTGGTTAGTAAAACACAAATATTCTCAATATAATTATATTCAAAGCATTTACTTTTTGGTCTGTCATTTTTACTTTTATTATTTTTTTTTTTACAAAAATGTTAGTAATATTGGTATATAACCACTTGCCGAGATTTTTATGTCTACCAGTTTTGAGACGTACCCGTCTCTTCGTCAGGACAATCACTACAACAGCATACCAACAATACTACCCGTCTCCACCATAGCACTATTCACACTTAAAACTACACAAAATGTGAACTACACACTGCGACCAAAATCACATGTGATAAACATTTTGGGTAGTTTTGAAGAGGAAGACCTTAACCATATATTCTGTTTGCCGAGCAGGAACCCAACTATCCACAAACTTTTCGTTGTTTTTTTTTAATTGAACAGCTTTAATTTATAGTTAAATAATAAGTCTATCATATTTTATAATTAAGTTATATTATTTAACCTTTTAAACGCGTTAACTTTGTTCCTAAGAGACGCCCGTGCGCGGCGGTATTTCGCCGTTTTTTAAATGATTACTTTTATCATGTACATATTTAGTTATGAAACGATTTATTTTCCTAAACCAAAACGTTCAATGGGATTCATTGTGCCTTTTTGGTACTCTATAATACACGTGTGTCACATTATTGTTGAAATATATCGTAATATAAACAAATTAGATCGTAACATAAATAAATCAAAGCACACATCGTGTGTCACTCTTACCCACTGGCGATGCGTAGCGTCGAGAGTGAGACAGATATAGGGCATGATTATGGCGCGGACTAATTACCGACCGCAAGAAAAATCAGGGATCTGTTGTTTTATTTATCCTTGTGATGTTAAAAATTATTAGTCAGATATTTCAACAGATGTCATAAGGCCGAGGATTGACGTTTTATTTTATCCAAAGTTCCACACCATGAAAAAATCCCTCCAAGTTGAACTGAGGTTCGAAACTTGGAGCAAAGTGAAAACACAAACGCTTATGTCAGCCGCGTATGGGGCATGTCTTGTTAAAACACATACGGTTATGCAAGCCGCGTGGATCCGGTTAATTAACTTGACATTGGCAAAAGCAATATATTTTATATGAAACACCATTATAAATATTTTTTTAAAAAGTGTGTGAATAGTGCTATGGTGGTGAAGGGTAGTTTTGTTTGCATGCTGTTATAGTGATTGTCCTGACGAAGCGACGGGTACGTTTCGAAACCGTTAACATAAAAATCGACATAAAAATCTCGGTGAGTGGTTATATACTAATATTACGAACATTTTTGTAAAAAAATATACAAAAGTAAAAACACAAATGTTTATCGCCGACATAGTCAATCACAATTCAAATGAGCCAATATTTTTAAAATACCATTTGCCACTCTACGGTCACATTGTCCAGTGCTTTGTACTGCATGTAAGAAGCAAACCCTTCATTCAGCCAAAGATCATTCCACCAATCCATTGTGACTGAAATAATTTTAAAAATAAAATTGATTAATTCATACATTTTTTCCAAGCATAAAATATCTCTAGTGTGAAATTTATTTAGGTTATTAGGCAAAAAAGGAAAATATTTTATTTTATTCAGGTATATATCTTTTATGAATTTCAGAAGGCATCAAACGAGGCTTATTTGCATTTGAGGGAGCATAATATGGAATTGTGAGATTTTAATGATGATGTTAACACACTATGGGCGCTTGTCCACTACCCGGAATTTTACCGTCCGGCAGTGTGGTTTTGAAAAATTAAAGCAACTACGGCAGTTTAGCGTGATCGAATTCACGCGCAATATGTTCACGCACCGATCAAGAGCTGATCCGAAGAAAGATGGACAAAAGCACAAGCCAATCCAAGACAATCTTGGTTGTAAAACGCTAACTGATGTGCCGGACGGTAAAATTCCGTGTAATTCCGTGTAGTGGACAAACGCCCTATGGACAGGAAAGGTATTTCTAACCGTTCATCGTTACATCGTTAGCACACGTAACAAGTTTTCCTCCTACAGCCCCTATGGTGGCATTTTGATAAAGCAAGTCTTCACAGTAAACAAATTTGAAATTTAAGTGCTATTTTTACAATTTGGCGACACTTTTCATTCTACACTCGACACTCTATTTTTTAGACCTCGTATGAGGCCTAAATGTAGGAGAGGGTTAACATTCAGTCCTGGGCTTCAAGATTGATCACCAGGGTACTAGACAATCTCTTCATTGCACCTTCGCGGTACAATGTGGATAAGTAAAGTCTGGTTCAACTTACCGAGGTTTCCAAACCACATGTGTGAGATTTCGTGCGCCACAACTCGCGCGATATTCTGTTTATTGGCGGGAGAATTGGTCTTGTCGTCATACAGAAGGTTGGTCTCCCGGAAGGTCACCAAGCCCCAATGCTCCATGGCTCCGGACACAAAGTCCGGAATCGCAATCATATCTGTTCAACAAAACGAAATATTACCATCTATCCATAAAACTAGAAAACGTAGAATAATTGTAGATTATTGTATCCACTTCCAACACAGACGAAGAAGAATATGGAAGTCTGCGTATTTACAGGGCTTACAACCTATCATGGGTTGGTTTAAGTGATCACTTTACAAACGAGTAACATTCACCAATTCTACCCATGATTGACAACCACACTACTCAAATTCTTGGAACGTCTAAATATATTGTTCAAATTTGAAACATAGTGGTTAAATTCACTATGGGCATCTATAGTGAGATGAGATAAGCTTTTTATTAACCCTAGATAGCTAAACATTCGTCCACGCGACGACGCCCTTCTCTGAAAAAGTCAAGTGCGCTTACTTCCCTGCACCCCGCACCCGCCAGGCTTTGTTTACGGAATAGTGATTTATTGTTAAATGTCTCTTACATTCATTCCTAATAAACCAAACTTAAGTGTCATGTAACCAGTTCCTATTTTCAATATAATCATTTGATAATTTTCACGTTTTTTAATTGCGTAGTCCGCCTGACGAATGTTTAGTTACCATGTGTTAAGCAGCATAAGCAGCCTATGACGGTCGTAAGTCTCGTAAATGCCACTGACTCCATATTCTTCTTAACCTGTTAACCGGGCGGGACGCAAAAACACGTCAAACGTAAACAATATCAGATACGGGTAGGACAGGAATACGTCCTTGAAATATATGTTTTTATATTATATATGGACATATATTTTTCAAACAACAAAGGTATTAGTCATCCATACATGTCTCGACATGAATTTAAGACACGGAGTGAATCAGTATTCGCGCCCGTTACAAGTTGCATAGTTGGAAAGCGGACCGCCCGGTCAACAGGTTAATTAATCTATGTTGAGATGACAAAACATAATTTTTAAAAAAAAACTCCCAATTGGAGATTATCCAGATTTGTGAACAAGTATTTGAACACACTCAAAATATTGTGAAATTATAATTACCTAGTTTTGGCAATGGGTATTCCAATTTAAAATAATCTATATAATATTCCGTGACCTTCACTCCTATATCCAATGGGTAATCAACCTTGGACAGTTGCGCTTCCGTTGCAAATACCGAAAATTCGAAATCGTTTCCAATTCCCTTGGCATCGACAACCTTAGATTTGTTTTTGAAATCGCAAATGATAAAGCACGCCAGATAGGTTGACATCGGGACACTTTCAGAAAATTTGTCCTGCAATAAGTCAGGGTAACCCGGAACCTCAAGGCCAGGTTGCTCCTAAAAAAAAACACAATTAAAATATTATAATTAGTCTTCTTCTTTTTCTTCTTATTTTAGGACTAGGTCCTGTCATTCTCGGGTCGCTCCTGGGAGGTGGAAGACCAGCTATCCTTCCATCCTCTTTTTTGGGGCCTGATCCCGCCTATGCTGCTGTTCGCTGCCACCCTCACCACCCGATCCGAACTCGCTCTTCCCACGATATCTCTCCAGAAACGTCTTCTTTCTCTTCCCCATCGCACAATATCTTCAAAATCGCAGATTTTTCTTATTTTTGAGTTTCTTACTCTGTCGCGAAGTGTTAGGCCTGCAATGGATCGTAGAGTCTTCAGAACCGATGTCCTAAGAAGGCTTTTTGTTCTCGCGGTGTTGGCTCTTGTTTCCGTGCCGTATGTCAAGATCGGTCTTACGCAGGTTTTATAGATCCTCACCTTACTCTCTTTAAGCATGTATTTGTTTCTCCATACAATTTTTTTTAAGCATCCAGCTACAGCAGAGGCCTTATTTGCTTGCTCTCTTACCTTATTGTAGAGGTTATTGCTGCTGGACACTTCGACACCCAGATACTTGAATTGCATAACTTGCTCTATGAATTCATTATCGATCGCAAATTTGCATCGTATTGGGTGTCTCGAAGTGACCATGCTCTTTGTTTTATAATTAGTCAAAATTTAAAAAAATTGTGTGGGACCCATTGTGACGTATGGGATGGAGAGTAGAGCGGACACTGTAGGCACAAAAACGCGCTTTGAGTGTCAAAAATGAGGACTTTAAAGATGGGGACTGACCGGAGTCATAACATCGCTCGCGACTATGGATGGCGCTCGGCTTACTGTACTGACTATATGAAGTGCTCGCATCGTAACCTGTTACGTTACGACGAAATGGCTCCGGTCAGTCCCTACCATAAGGAGCATATCTGGCAAGGGTCTACGAGACAGAATAAGGAACACCAGGATAAGAGAAATATGACAGATCGACGACGTCGTTAGGTGGGGAAGGCAACTAAGGAGACAATGGTATACGCAATCAAAAAATGAAATTTTAACAACCCCAATTAGGTACATATTTGTATGCTAAAAATTTCAGCTTTGTGATTTTAACAAACAGTAAAAAATAAATGAAATAATTAAACCCTTATCCGCACCCCAATGGTGCATAGGGCACTGCTTCATATAAACGCAGTGTTATCTTGATCGTTTACACATGAAGGAAAGGTGATCGAGAAAAACATGGCACGATCAGGTATGCCAAATACTTGTAAGTGGTCAGGTTAGGAGTCGTAACAATCGGCGGGTATTTATGAGGAGATGCATGAACGTGGAAGAGGCGAAGAATGTTTGCAAAGACAGAGTGGTGTGGCGTTCTATTCTCTCTGCCAACCCCTGCGGAGAACCGGCGTGATGGTTAGTTGGTTAGTTTATCATAGATACATACATTTTTTTATACTATATGTATTACGGCTCTTAAGGCATAGCCTGGGTTGAGCCTAAATACTTACATATTAGTACAATTTTTTTTTTTTATTATTATTAATTTTTTTTTAGATTATTAGATTATATACATTACATACAATAGATACAATAACAATTTACAGTTTAAAGGTTTTACAATAAAATGATTACACCTGGACTTTAATTAATTCACTTTTTACCTTGTCCCTTCCAACGAGAAGCAACCATCGACTTATAACCATTTATAACTGTAATGTTCTTTTCTACTCATTCGTTATATTAGCCTGATCTTTCTCTGCCTACCGATGCAGGGAAACGGCGTGATGGTTAGTTAGTTTTTATCTAATAATATTCCAGATAAGTAATGTAAAAAATATACCTAATCACAAGTAATCAAAATAAAACACGTCAATTAAATCGGTTTTGAATTTTATTGGTTATGAGATAAAACTCAGGTGACAGCTTTATCGGATAAAACAATTTATCACTTGAAATAATAAGAAACAATTCCATTAAATCATAGATTAAAATCATAGAGTCAAGTATTTATTATCTCAAACAATACTGGTTTCATAGAATACTATACATTGCTAGTTTTTTTAAACAGTATTATATATTTGTCCGCCTCCGTGGTGTAATGGTCAGCACGCTCGGCTACCGTACTGGAGGTCCCAGGTTCGATTCCCAGGGGGAGGGGTCAAATTATTATAAGTGATTTTTTCACTATAATATTTATTCAATATTACCCTGGACTGGTACCTGAAGCGCAGGGCTGATCACCTATCGTTCATGTGTTAACGAACAAGATAACACTCATATGATGCAGTGCCCTATGCACCACTGGGTGCGGATGAGGGTTTGAAGAAGAAGAAGAATATTTATTTGATATTACCCTGGTCCCCGAAGCGCAGGAGTGATCACCTTGCCTTCATATAAGTAACAATCAAGATGATACCGTGTCAATACGATGCAGTGCCCTATGGGGCATTGGGTGCAGATATATATAAAATATAAATAAAACCCATATCCGCACCCCAATGGTGCATAGGGCACTGCGTCATATAAACGCAGTGTTATCTTGATCGTTTACACATGAAGGAAAGGTGATCAGCCCTCCGCTTCAGGTACCAGTCCAGGGTAATATTGAACAAATATGACAGTGAAAAAATCACTTATATTTATTTTACCCCCCTTGGGAATCAAACCCGAGACCTCCAGAACGGTAGCCGAGCGTGCTGACCATTACACTACGGAGGAGGACAGATAAGGGTTAGAAAAAGAATAATATAGAAAAAGGAGTGTGCAAATAAGCATACCAGATCCATGTTGGAGAGAGAAATGTAATCCTTGGGTCTCACTAACGTCACCTTGAATGTAGCCTTCATGGATGGTTCATCGAAACAGGGGAAAGCTTGTCTCGCATAAGTAGGCTCGAACTTAGATGTGGCAATTATCCTGAAAGTAATGAAATAATCAGTATAAAGTTCTTCTTTTTCTCCTTTTTATAGATCCTCAGGGTTCAATTAAATTTCAATTTATTTATTTTCAATTAACATATACATTACAAACTAAAAAAAAAATTAAAGCGTATACATTAAAATAAAATATTTGCAACTATTGCAAAAGGTGTAGAAGAATCCCGCTTTGGAAAACTCCTTCAGACACATGCAACAGATCAATATCCAATGAGATATTGTTCAACATAGCGGTAGCTCTTCCTACAGGCATAACCATCGGCAAGTTAGTCCTGTGTATAGGAATGTGAAACAATCTATGCCGACGCTGTCTTAGGTAACTATCGGGAACATACAGACGCTTACCAACGCTCCGGATAATTTCAGGATTGTCAATCATACCGCGCAACAATCGATAAAAATGCGTAATCAAATACACATTCCTTCTAGTCTCTCAACTATTGTAGCCAAGCATACCCTGGAGAAGCTCGGTCGGGTAGAGCCAAGGATAATACTCTCTCATGTAGAGATACCTCAGAAACTTCTTTTGGACTTCTGACTTTGGATCTGTCTGTGCCTCCGCTTGTCGCTCTTGGGATGTTGACTGCCAACTATCTCTCCACCTTTTTGGGGATCTGCCTGGAGGTCTACGTCCTTCAGGGTTTCCTTGAAGGACGATACGAGGAAGTCTGTCTTCCGACATCGAATCTGGGACTTCCAGTACGGTAGCCGAGCATGCAGACCATTACACTACGGAGGCAGATGCATTTCCCAATACATAATTGTTTTATTTGATACGGATTATAATAACCTACAGATTCTATGTACTGTAAACGAAAAGACTTTACTAGTCCAAATAGACGGTAAATTTTTGGTGTTCGTATTATAGAGGTCCTGCTGTATTTATGATTGATATAGGATTGCGAACCGCGGAAACCTACCGAATCGTGGTCTTAACCCTCTCTTCTCGGTGTTATGTACCTTGTACACATTGCTTCTAATAACCATTAATATCTCTATAAATATAATAAATACAAGGCTAAGATTTTAGGTATTCCTCCATAAAATATTTATTGATTTAAAAAATAATATTAATAATTATCAGAATTTATCAGGTACATCAGAGGTGTTTTGTGAATATCGGAAACAAATTCGCGTTTAAACAGGGCATGAAGAGTATGCGGGAACCGCGACACTATATTCGCATCTCACTCTTGCATACTTGCACTGTGCAAGCGTGAGGAGCTCAAAGCTCAATGTTCGCTGGCTAGCGGCAGTAGCTCTTGGGCTTCCGAGTGGACCTATGCTTGTTCCGTGAGCGTTGCCAGATGTTTTTTTAATGTTTTCAGCAAATAAATCTAAATTATTATAATTTTTTACTTTATTTATAATTAATTAAGGGGATTACCTATGAATGTCCGCATTTTTCCGATTTGAAATCGCTAATTTTTTATTGCGTAGTGACTACCCAACACCAAGATGCGCGTTTATATTTTAGCACCGGAAGGGAAAGGTTAAGTAAAAAAGTTTATAGGGAAAAATCCCTCCCGTTACACGCACCGTAATAGAACTCATCAGCCATCGGTAGAGACAAAAGAAATACTGTAAATTTTGGTGCAAGTGACCCAATTGCCATAGCGATTGTTGCTGTTCTTCTTTACTTTTTGTTTACGTCTTTTATTTATTAAGTACAATATTAGAAAATGAATATTTACCTACTTTCACCATTCGGCAACTTGTAAGAACTTGCGTACAGACCAATTATGCGATTCTTCATGTCACCATTGTACTCTAATGTTAAAATATATATGCCGGGTTCTATGACCGAACCGA
This sequence comes from Brachycentrus maculatus, assembly GCF_059751285.1. Taxonomy (NCBI): domain Eukaryota; kingdom Metazoa; phylum Arthropoda; class Insecta; order Trichoptera; family Brachycentridae; genus Brachycentrus; species Brachycentrus maculatus. The sequence continues at coordinate 534,243 of NW_028281055.1, read as the reverse complement.
ATTCCACCACAAAATACTCCAGAGAATCGACGCTGTACATTTTCGTGATCGGAATCTGGTTGCAACCATTTTCGGCTTTAGAGAACAAAATACCTTTTGTAATATTCAAATACTTGCTATGCAATGCGATACTTTCAGTCTTGCTCGAAATATTTAACTCGATCTTCACGATACCGCTAAAAAGTCCGGTTTCCAAGTCGGGAATCAAGTGCAAGTCATAATGAGTGGGTGTCACATATTTTGAAAGACGAAAACCAATGTTAGCAGGGTGCTTTTGCGGTGTCGCGGAGGTAGCCATCGTAATTCCTAGATTATTTTTATTGTTGGCATTCCCTGAAATAACCGACGGTAGATTCTTACGATCACTGATCAAATTCAACTTAGAATTGCGGGTATAAAATTCCTTATCGCCGATGACAGTTCGGTTTGCGGTCCCGCCACTGAATACCATAGATATTTCTCCAGTATTATTCATAGATTCGCAAAAGTGAAAAGATAACAAAATTATCGCGGTATATACAAAATTAATATTTATCATCTTGTTGTGCGTAGGTACGCGTATCTACTGAGTTTGGTTAGATAAATATGATCAGTTTATCACTCGGACATTTGTCATTAGATAATTATCCACTTCAATAGCCCGTTTGACTTTTCATTTCGTATGACAAAATATTTATACATGGCGACCGAGTATCAAAACACATAATCATGACTAAGAAGGACATAGCACAGGGGGAACCAATTAACAAAATACATTTAGATTGGTGCTGAGGTCGACCATTTATCTTCTATTAGATAAGTTAATAGGTATTCGACTAGACCCCTATACTTTTTATCCAAATATTTGCGTCAGTAGGATATCGCAAATATTAAATTTGAATATATTACTTTAGATATCTTCGAACAGGTAACTTGGAAAGTTTAGCGAACTGGAGAGATGTAAAAATATATGTTAGTAATATTTTATTGTCATTCAAAAAACTTAACGGTCTCTATAATATAATTTTAAACCAGAGGGAAAATATTGCATTGTTTTATATGTATGTAATACAAATCAACAAAACGTTTTTCATATTATTATTAGTCCGACTAAGTTAAAGTAAAAGAATGGTGCTAGGTTTGAGAACATACTTAAAACGCATTGGAATACGGTATTTGTTTAAAATGTAAAGGAATCTCTTGGGGTCAATACAGTTATATAAAGTAACAATAAGCTGCCCATTGTACACATATCTCGTACAAGAAGTTTGATATATTAAAAATATATATTTTTAATCCTCCTAAACGTCACCAAAGCTGAGAGCATGAGAAATTTTGTAATAAATTTGCAGTCATGCTTGAATAGCGACCTCGTGTTACGAAATCAAATAACACTTTAGTACCTGTGTTTTCGTATACAGACATAATCCTGTCATAGTAATACTATTATAATCACATAAACTGTTACGTAAGCAACTGCATAAATAGTAGATATATAACGAACTGCCTTAGATATTTCCCAAGATCAGGGTTGTCAAAAAAATGTTGTGTTAATCATAAATTAGGTTTTGGGTATATTCCACTGTTTTCGGCACGCCTAGATGAATGTGCGGTAAAACGACGTACGATAGATGTTCAATTGTAGATATATGAAAAGAATGTAAGACTGAGATAAGCATTATCAAAAAATTTTGGAAAATGTTTTCAAATAGTTTGGGCATGTGGAACGAAAAGTGAAGAATAAAAACAATTCGACAAAGTGAGACAAATATGGTTGGTAAAAGAAGCAAAAGAAGACCGAGGAAAACTTGGCATCATCAAATATTTCAAATAATTGAAAGTGGTCAGGAGTCAGGAGTCGGAGTAATCAGCGGGCATGTATGAGGATATGCATTGGTATGAAGGAGGCGAAGATTGTTCCCAAAGACAGATGGTGTGGCGTTCTATTCTCTCTATCTACCCCTGCGGGGAAGCGGCGTGATGGCGCCTAGCGCGTATCCCGCTCCGGCGGAAGTTAAAAGTGCGCACCTGGCGCGTACATCGCATCCAACGTGTTAAAAGATTGAGAAAAGTGTTTCACATGTTAAAAAGTAGCACCTAGACATTTGGATGATTTTGTCCAAATCCGTATGTGATAAAACTAAGAGAATGTAATTTATAATTAATTTAGTTTCGTATACAAAAATGCACACCCCTGGACTACCGCGATTACAAAAAAATGGTAATTATTATACTATACAAATACTAAAAAAAAGTCTAATCAACTGTGTTTGAATGCGCGTGCTGTGAATAATAAAATCCACCAAGTTGATATGAGGAGTTGGCGTGAAAAGGCTTAAGGCGTTACTCGCAATAATATAATTCATTAATTGTCCGGCTGCGCTAAGAACCGGTCGTCACATCACGCCGATTTTTTTTTTTAGAACCTAAATGTGGAATTGGGTAATTGGCTTTATTTTTATTAATGCAAATATTTTTTATTTTATACTTTTACTAAATGTAAAGCTGTACAATTCCCGAATAAATAATAATAAAAAAATATATACTGGATTTTTGTTGTTTTTTTAGAACATATTTTGAAAAAAAATATTATCTCGTTACCTTTCAATAACTTTTTTTTTCAAAACCACATATTTATTTCGAAGAAATACTTATTTTTTATGCAAAACAGTGTTTAAAGAAAATTAAGTAGCGATTTAACGTATGTTGGGCATTAATGTTTTAATAATTGAGGTACAAAAATGTTTTGACATCTTAACATAGATGAAGAAGAATATGGAAGTAGGTATTTACAGGCTGGTTACAGTGATCCTTTTTAAGACATGTAATATTCACCATTCTACCCATGATTGACAACCACACTTCTCAAATTTAGAAAGTTGTACTTGTTCATTCGTTGACACCTTCTTTCAAATATGAGTTTTGGCACCATCTATGATCGGGTTGAGTAAGTTTTTATTTATTTATCAATTTCAAATATAAACAACAACAAAAAATAATTTGATGTTGCATTATCAAATTGGTTTAATTTATATATAAATTATCATGTTATTCCACAAACTTAATACCAAATCAATACATAATATCATATAGGTACTGCAAATGTTTTCATAAACAGGTGAAAATACAAACTGAAAATACAACTAGTTTTGTTTATCGTTGATAAACCCAAATGCGGTCATATATTTTTTTTTATATATTCAAATCACCATGTTATACTACAAAGTTATAACCAATCAATAAATAATATCATACATACACTGCAAATTTTCTCATCAACAGGTGAAAACACAAACTAGTAATACAAATATTTGTGTGTATCGTTTTTAAACTCAAATGTGGTATTATACATATTAGATATTAGTGTGGATTAGAAGAAGAGATAGTGATATTTTATATTGATATGTCATTATATTGATAGTGATATACATTTAAAAAAATAAAACAAAAAAAATAATAAAAAAATTAAAATAACAAATAAAAAAAAAATCTAATACAATGAAGTAGTGTTTTTTTTTAATGTCTTTTATTTAATTTCTACAGGGTAAATGACTAATCAATATTTAATATCATTATCTCTTCTTCTAATCATGTCCCTCTCCTCCTCTCTCTCAACACTTTACCTGATCCTATTTTCAATAAAGTGAGAATAATCTTTTCGATTAGAATGTAATAAGAATCAAATAATAATAAAAATATTATAAAAAATTACCTAAAATGAATATGGGTAATTATAATATACTTAATGATTAAGACAAATAAATGGGCTGTGTGACAAATCTTGATTGATACACATAAGATATTGAATCCATTGTGTCCATTGCAGTGTTCCGCAAACTTTTTCTACACAAGGTACACCTACCAAATAAAGAAATTTCATAGGTGCAAATTACCATATGTTGGTAACATATTTAACGTATTATGTTTAATGCGAAATGTGAACCTATTAAACTGAGCACAAGCTCAATCAAAATTTGGTGCAATTTTGTTATTTTCACAAAACTAAACTTTTTTTTCGCGGCACACCAACTAATAACCACGGTACACCAGTGTGCCGCGGCACACACTTTGCGGAACAATGATCTATTTACTTATTTATTTTTTTTACAAAAATGTTAATAAAATTAGTATATAACCACTCACCGAAATTTTTACGTCTACCGGTTTCGAGACGTACCCGTCTCTTCGTCAGGACAATCACTAACACAGCATGCAAACAATACTACCCTTCACCACCATAGCACCATTTACACACTCAAAACTACACAAAATGTCTAACACATGCGATTTTTGGTCGACCCGAAGACCAACATGCACTATAGTTTTCAATACAGACATGCGTTACGAGCCGAGGTTAAACGTATATTAGAATTAGACTAGGAATCGAATCTACTTATATACTTGTAGGATGAGAGGAGTGGGGGGGGTTCGAATTGGATATTGACGAATCGTGTTTAATCGATGTCGAATCAAATAATGGACTATATGTAAAATTTATTTGGTTGTTAATTAGAGGAATATTATTTTTAAGTGCTTTCCTAATATTAATAATATTGAGAATATAATGATCTATTGTATTGTTTTTAGGTATCAACTTTAATCATTAACTATTTACTATACACATCCACTAACATTTTTAAGAAATACAAACTAAATATGCTTTAAATCCTTGTACATAATTGGCAAGGAGAATTTCCTAAGGCAAAAAAAAAAAATGAAAACGAGTGATTGTGAAATAGTATTTTGAGTGTGTCCAAATATTTGTTCACAAATCACGAATAAATTTATAAAAAATATATAAAATAAGAAGTGAATAGTGAATATATTGTAATTTGTCTTTGCTAAGTAGAAAAAAACTTACTAAACTCAACCATAGATGGTGCCGAGAATTCATGAAGTCAAACAAAGGAAAAATACAACTTCAAATACAACTAGGAAAAATACAAGGAAATTTGAGCGGTGTGGTTGTCAATTATGGGTAAAATAGTAAATGTTCACATGATCACTTCAACCAGATACAATATAGGTAATTTCAAAATAGGTAATTTCATTAATTAATTCGGCGGTCACTTTGTGGTAAAATGTATCCATTTTTAATTTAAGTTTTACTTAGTAAATACCACTATTTCTTAAAATCTACTGTGACACGTGTTTCGATGAATAGGTTGTTTGAAAATGATGCGGAATGCATCAAAACACGTGTAACAGTAGATTTTTATAAAAAGTGGTATTTACTAACTAAAACATAAAATAAAATAGGCAAACAAAACCCAGAACTTTGAATAAAGATTTGGACACACTCAAAATATTTTGAATAAAATAACTGTTCAAATTATAAGTTTGATAAGAATTTCAAATTATATTTTCAAAGTGTCTCTTAGTATGTAAAGTAATTCAGGAAGAATTTTACATAAATTTCATGAAAGTCTCTGCTAAATTCAAAATAATTCACCTGTGGATTATTTGTATTTTAATCAATTGCTTTTTTTACTACATTTGATGCAGTTGAGTGATGGGAGATAACTGTTTGATCTTATTAATTTATACAAGTTTTAAATAATATTTTAGACTGTCCCTTGTTATTGGAAATGATAAATATTTATGCCCCAAACAGAAACACGAGAAACCGTCAAACATTTTATTGTAATAACATCCAAACAGTGTATGGATTCAAAACTCCCATACACCGAATGCAAAACCTCGGCAACGATTTCGTGGACCATATCGATATCTGGAATATGTCACTTCCTAACTATAAAGCAATAATAATTACAATATTTCAAGGTAATGCATAATTCCTTGTTTTATATCGCTCACTCCTTTCAAGAACGTCATAAACAAAAAATCGACAATTTTCAGTTGTGCATGTATTCGGAATGCCCAGAAAATGTACTATATCCCAGCAAAAAAGGCATATTTTTAACATAAAATATACCCGCTACAGGGCAGAAAATCTTGTTTTTGCATTTTGAAGAATCGTTTAATTATTTTTTAAATAAACTAAATATTTTTCAAATGAAGAAAAAATCTGTTACACAGTAAAAAGTTCAATAAGTGGCTTGATATTTATTTTTAATACATTGTGTTATATTTTTAAACTGTAAAAATGTTCTCCTGAAAAATCAAGTTTTTTTGATTTATGACGTTATTGAAAGGAGTGAGCGATATGTCCATCCTTGTTTGACATATAAAACATATTATTTTATGCAATATGTAATATATTATGCACAAATTGGCTTTGGCAAACGGGCGTTGATAAATGTGAAAAAAAAACTCGCTAAACTTAACCAAAGATAGTGCCGAGAACTCACACGTTAAAGAAGGTGTGTAAAGGAAAAAATACAACTTCAAAAATGTGAGTAGTCTGGTTGTAGATCATGGGTAGAATGATAAATGTTGCCCGTGTGTAAAGTGATCACTTAAGCAGCCTGTGATAGGTTATAAGTCCGGTAAATACCCAGACTTCCATATTCTTCTTCATCTATGTTAAAAAAATTGAGATATCGATTTTTTTTAAAAATGTCACTTACTTTTTTCCCTCCAAGTCAACTGTGCTGGAATAAAAACCAATAATTCCATCTAAAGTTCCATTGTATTTAATAAATAGTTCATAATCTCCGGCTTCAAGAATCCTGTCGGATGTGATTTCGAGGAATTCTCTGTCATCCTCGATTATCTCGTAGGTTACAGGAATATTAGATCCTTTGGTCAGAACCATCGATAAAATTGTGAGCCCAAAACTATGAAGGACTATTTTATTAGTTGGCGCAGAGATGTTCATAGAAATATCTATTTCCCCATCGAACGTGTCCTTTTGTAAGTCAGGATGAAGTTTTATCACATAACTTGATGGGACAATGTCAGGAGACAGGCGATAGTAATCAGTCTGAAAAAAATATATAAAGATTTTAGAACAAACAAACTTTGAAGAGACAAATCATTTAAAAAATAAGTATTTCATTTTGTATAAAAGCATTGTAAACTTTCTGGTATGGTTATAAAACACTCTCCTTATCATTCATCGTTCACTTTTTTTTTTAAAGTGGTGTTATACAAAGTGAATGATAAGGAAAGTGACAAAAAGTGTTCTATTATTTTGAGAAATAGAAAGTCTTTGTGTTTTGATCCACTCACATTTGTATTAACCAACTAGTTTCGGCAACAACCTGTTGCCCTCTTCAGGGTTTAAATTAACTAGTTGGTTAATAAAAATGTGAGTGGATCATAACACAAAATCTTTTTATTTCTCAAAATAATATATCAATATGATCCACAAAGTTAATGCTTTCAATATTCAAAACAAAAAAAGTGTTCTGTTTATTTGCCCCTTTCTCTAGAAAATTGGGCTATGGTTTAGGCATTTGGCTGATTTAAGTGATCACATTATGCACTTTTATCATTCTGCCTATTATTGAATATCAGTTTAGACTTTATTTAGACCTGAAGATGGAAGCATAGCTTCCGAAACTAGTCGTTCTAATAAAATAAACTCAAGTGGTAAAAAACAAGTGTTTTTTCTTTTACAGTTTTATAATTGAATATCCATATTGCATTCATTTTTGGAACTTGTGTATGAATTGTCTTGAATCCCTTTCAAATACGGGTAGCAGGGCTGATTGTAGCGACATCGGGTTAAAATTTTGTGAAACATACACACAAATTGACAGTGATGACAACAACATAGCCGCAATCGTGTGAATACCCATATAGTCTGGCAAACGCATTCTAGATTTGTCTCTCGTAAAAACCAGTCACTCACATAGAGTTACTTACCTAGTGACTTATATATATATATATATATATATATATTCACCTCATAAATTTGTTTTACCGTTCTTTCCTCACTCATTCGTTCTACATTTCCAAACCATCTCAACACACCTTTCTTAATTTTATCGATAATGCTTTTCTCAGCTTTGCTTTCCTTCCTTATTTCACTATTCGTACATCTATCATACATCGTTTTGTCGCACATTCTTCTGAGAGATCGCATTTCGACTGTATTCAGTCTACTTTCATCCTTCTTTTGCCAACTCCATGTTTCACTTCCATACATCAGAGTTGGAACCAGGACATTCATTATCAAGACTGATTAATACTTGATAAAGAAGCAGTTAAATTCGAAATCGGTAGACGTTATTATTAAGTTAAAATAAAATATGTATAGTGATATGTTAAAATAAAACATTTACAACAAATTTACCTCCTGGGGCCCAGTTGTAGTATATGTCGTGGTGATATTTGGAGATTCGGTGGTAGTGGTAGTAGTAGTAGTGGTCGTGGCATCATTCAACTTCTTCAGGCACAGGTTGAGTTCATCTTGTTTGTTCGCCTTCTCCACGGCTACCGCGATGGTCGCCACGAAGAACGAAAACAACAAAACACTTAGAACTGTCACTGCTTTATGTTCCAGCATCCATGTTATCGCGTTTCTGATCATCGCGACTAGAACTGTTCACTGAGTTCACTTTTCTTCACTGAAAATTAAATAAGATTTTTTTAAATAAATGGACCACTTAAAACAGTGGTACATTTTTTTAAAATCCTTATACGCACCGAATGGTGCATAGGGCACTGCTTCATATAAACGCAGTGTTATCTTGATCGTTTACATATGAAGGAAAGGTGATCAGCCCTCCGCCTCAGGTACCAGTCAAGGGTAATATTGAATAAATATTACAGTGAAAAAATCACTTATATTTATTTGACCCCCCCTGGGAATCGAACCCGGGACCTCCAGTACGGTAGCCGAGCGTACTGACCATTACACTACGGAGGCGGAGGTGGTACATACCTGCTTCTTTTCCAACTACATTTGCCTCATAAATTTTGTAACCGTTCTTACCTCACTCATCCGTTCCACATGTCCAAACCATCTCAACACACCTTTCTTAATTTTATCGATAATGCTTATCTCAGCATTCTTTCATTATTTCACCATTCGAACATCGATCTAACATATTTTTGTCGAGGGAACGCATTTCGACTGCATTCAGTCTGCTTTCATTATTTTGCCAACTCCATGCCTCACTTCCATACATAAGGGTTGGAACCAGGACACCTTGTTTACATACCTGGGAATTTATCGTGCAAAGCACGTGTTTCTTAACTCGATATATTACTGAATCCACTTTGCTCTAAACTTTCCCAAATCACTCCGTACACCGCGACTTCTCGACCAACAGTGAACTAATTGGAAAAGATATCCAAGGAAAATGAATCAAAGTATTCCTAGCAATATATCTTTCCATATATATGATTAAATATATACGATATATGTTTCTATCGACGAACTAAGCTGTAGATAATATATCTATGTACAAGATACGTTTAGATAATTCGCTTATCTCGAAAATATTTCGTTATTTTTATCATGATATATTGGTTATGACAGCGGACTGTAATACATCACCCGGAAAAACAAAAGACGTAAGTATTTGTTTTATTTTGATATTTCAGCATAGATGACGATGAATGTGGAAGTCTGGGTATTAATCGGACATAAGCGGGTTTAAGTGATCACAAAAAAGAAAAAAAACATAAAAAAATATTTTAATAAAAATAAATTATATTAGGTACCAACAAACAGAAACAATAAACCATAAGTGTAAGTCCCTCTCCAAGCACAAGAGCTTAGTCTCTTTATTGTAGAAAACTGCATTATCAGTTTTAAGATTAAAAAGTAGAAATGTCCATAAAATTAAATAAAATTATTTGAAAAATATATTGTAACCATATTAAATATAAATAATAAAAGTAAAAATAAAATAAATAATAATAAAAGAATTCAAATAAAAAAAATTAAACGCATGTAACATTCATCATTCTATCCCGAATGGTAACCACACTACTCAACTTTCGGAAGTTGTATTTATCCTTAACACAGCTTTTTCCACATGTGAGTTCTGGGAAATATCTAAGGTTGAGTTGAGTAAGTTTTTTTTAACTAAGCAGAGACCTTCATGAAATGTTTGAATACTCTTCTTCATCTTTGTAGGGTTGTCAATACTTATGCTTTATATATGTATATATATTTGTGTCCGCCTCCGTAGTGAAATGGTCAGCACGCTCAGCTACCGTTCTGGAGGCCCCGGGTTCGATTCCCAAGGGGGATAAAATAAATAAAATGATTTTTTCACTGTAATATTTATTCAATATTACCATGGACTGGTACCTGAAGCGGAGGGCTGATCACCTTTCCTTCATGTGTAAACGATCAAGATAACACTGCGTTTATATGACACAGTGCCCTATGCACCATTGGGATGCGGATAGGGGTATATATATATATATATATATATATATATATATATATATATATATATATATATATATATATATATATATATATATATATATATATATATATAAAGGGTCCGCCAAATAACTTTTTTTTTTTGAAAATGCTATAAAAAACATCGAGTGTAGCTTCGGCTGTGTGGCACGTAGCGCCGTCCTGTTGAAACCAAATGTTGCCAATATCCTCCTCTTCAATTTTTGTGAACAAAAATCCGTTCAACATGGCCCGATAACGATCGCCATTGACTGTAACGGCCACTCCTTGCTCATTTTCAAAGAAAAATGGCCCAATTATGCCTCTGGACCAAAATCCGCACCAAACAGTGACTCGTTTTGGGTGTACCGGCTTTTCAATGTATGCGTGCGGGTTTTCTGTGCCCCAAATACGACAATTTTGCTTGTTTACATACCCGCCAAGATCAAAATGAGCTTCATCCGAAAAGATGATTTTTTTGGCAAAATCGGCATCTTCTGTAAGTCGATCGCAGGCCCACTCAGCGAAGCGAAAACGCATTGGATGGTCAGTTGGCTTCAACTCCTGAACCAATTGGACTTTGTATGGCGTCATACCAAGGTCTTTATGCAAAATTCGTCTCAATGATGTCTCCGAAATGTTCAATTGTTGAGAACGACGGTGAATTGATGTTGATGGCGCTTCACGCACACTTTCTGCCACAACATCGATATTCTCGGGTGTACGCACTGTTTTTGGCTTTTCACGCTTTGGTTTATCGATGAGGATGCCAGTTTCTTTCACTTTTCACAAGATAACGAACATACGGAGCTGACGGTGCTTCTCTTCTTCCAAAAACCGTACGCAATTTTCGCACACATTCTGCAACATTACCATGATTTTCAAAGTAATGTCGCAATATTTCCCAGCGTTGTTCAAGCGTATACACAACCATATTCGCTCAGCGGAAGGATAAAACTAATTATCTGTCAAATCAGACATGAGCTAAGTGTTACCATTCACGAAATAAGCACTAGTTGAAAAAAAAACTTTAGATGGCGGACCCTGTATATATATATATATATATATATATATATACATTTAATTAAATAATAATAAAACAGTTTTACAAGAGATAATTTAGTGTGAGTTAATCATTAACTTCTCAGCATTTGTTCATTGCTGGGAGGAAACCACGCTACAAACTCCTCAGGAGAAGCCGGACTGTTGACTATCATCAGCAGACCTTCCGTTCCACTAGAAGAGGGTTCGGCATTTTGTGTCCTAGCTTGGTTTATGTTACCCATGTCTTTCACTATTTTATCATGTATGCTACCACCAATAAAAATAAAGTATTAATAATAAAAATAATAAGTTGACGAGGTAAAGACTGAAGACAGATCTCCTGGTTCTGGAATATACGAGATTAAACGAGGATCGGGACTGTCGAGGCACTGTAAAGAGTTTCCCAACACAATGACAATTACTCTCAAATGATAGTCGACATTAGGGGGATCTGGAATGACACGCATTGAAGAAGATCCTTTTTATCCTAAATGCAGAAAAGCCTCCTAAAGTAGAGGTTTTGCTTAATATTCCTTTTAAAAATATGCAATTTATCACGATTGTGGGTTCTCGTTGGTCTCCGTGTAGAAATAATGAAATAAATGAATTGTGAGTATTAATCTAAAAGAATTATTAATACCGTCACAAATTCTCGGAATCTTTTCATTAATGTCATATCAAATTGTGTTATCCTTAATTAATTTATTGTCCTGTTACGCTTCTGTTTTATATGGAAGAAAAACAAGAAAATATTGTAAAATTACTATTCTCATATTATTTTAAATATAATAACAACGCTTGTATTTTATCCCTTACAAATTAAATTTATTAATTAACACGACGAGTTTCGAGAACAATAAATTTTCTCATAAAAAGGTGAAAGCACAAACTGGTATTTTTACCAGGTATTGTTTCCAGTTTGAATTTTCAACTGTCAATGAGAATATCCGTATTTCTTGAATGTTTTTCGCAGATACTTTGTGACACATTTTAGAAACTTTATCAAATTAAACAACTTTGTTTTAACCACTTTTTTTTAACTAAACAACTATTTTTTCAATATATATTTTTTAAAGTGGTTAAAACAAAGTTTTTTAATTTTATAAAAAATATCCTTAGTTCACGAAACTAGTCGTGTTTACATAAATAGTCTCAAAAAGTAGTTTTAGTTTTTTGTTTATTAAAATCGTCATGTTATTACACCAAATTAATGCTAAATGAATTTAAATAAACCATTTTTGCATTTCACTGAATTCTCCGCCCTAAAGCCGCTTGTGCACTACACGGAATTTCACCGTCCGGCAGTCCGGGATTAAAAACAAAACCAACATGGCTGATATCCAATGATTCTTTGGTTGTTGCTATCTTGAAAAAGCTTTACAAATGGTTGGCCACCCATGATGTATATCATTATATGAAAGAAGGTAGAGGCCATAATTTCATAGTTTTTTGTATAAAAACAATGATTCCTCTCAAATGTGACATCTATAATATCTGTAGGGTGAAAACTCTTGTATCTGATATAATAAATTAATTAAAATTGTTCATTCCTTTTCTTTTTGAATCTTCAACCTAATCGTAACATCGAGTTGTTGTCTCGTAGTGAGTGACGAGAACTCTAAATCAGAGATTCCAGGTTCGAAATCTCACTACCACAATTTGTTGCCTGTTCATAATTACTAGCCACTTAATTTTTAGGATAAAGAAAACACTTTTATTGTTTTATGTTTTAATTAAAATTTCTATTAATATATGCTCCATATTCTTCATTCCCGCTTCCGTGATATCCATAATGGGCACCTGCTATATTCTCCTCACTTCTACTTTTAAAGGCATTACTGGATCTAAAAAAAACAAAGTACATAAAATATCTTTTCAATATTATTCAAACATTTTTGAAATAAAACTTGTTTTAGTAAAGGATTTTTAAAATCTTTTTTAATTTAATATTGTTGATATATATATATATATATATATATATATATATATATATATATATATATATATATATATATATATATATATATATATATATATATATATATATATATATATATATATATATATATATATATATATATATATATATATATATATATATATATATATATATATATATATATATATATATATATATATATATATATATATATATATATATAATATATATATATATATATATATATATATATATATATATATATATATATATATATATATATATATATATATATATATATATATATATATATATATATATATATATATATATATATATATATATATATATATATATATATATATATATATATATATATATATATATATATATATATTTATATATATATTTATATATATGTATATATATATATATATATATATATATATATATATATAATATATATATATATATATATATATATATATATATATATATATATATAAAATTTGGTAACGGATTTACAAACTTGTATTTTTTTAGATTGGCAGTGACAGGTATATTGAAAGCTTTTAAATGTAAATTCACAGTAAAATCTGTATCTTAATGATCATAAACTAATAAAAAAAATCACAAAGTAAGTACTAAAACTATTGATTTGGAACCATTATTATCACAGAATAAACATTGTTATCAGACGAACCTCAGCGCGTTGAAGACAATAAGCAACAGCGCTATCTTGCCCACCATCAGGGACTTCATCAGCATCATCTTCAGCATACTGAGGAACACCGGGATAATGGCTGACTGGATGAGGAAAGGGACTATGAAGAGAGGAAGGATCCTTTGCAGTAATTTCTTGTCCTTTTTACCCCCTCCACCACCCCCATGTCGACCTGGAACAGTGAAACATATTAGCCTTGTTTTGAATATTGAAAGCATTAACATTGTGTATCATATTGATTTATTATTTTGAGAAATAAAAAAACTTTGTTTTGTGATCCACTTACATCTCGCTCACTCCTTTCAACAACGTCATATATCAAATATCGTTAATTTTCAGTTGAGAATGTTTTCGGAATGCCCAGAAAATGTACTATATCCCAGCAAAAGTGGAATATTTTAATTTTAATTTTTTCCCGCTACAGGGCAGAAAGTTTTTGCATTTGAAGAAAAGCTTCTTCTAGCACATATCTCTCACTCCTTTCAACAACGTCATGTGTATTTCAAAAAACTTGATTTTTCTGGAGATCGTTTTTAAAGTTTAAGAATATAATGAAATGTATTTTTTTTTAAATATCCCACTTATTGGACTTTTTACTGTGCAACAGATTTTTTTATGTAAAACTTGAAGTTTTTTTCTCCATTTGAAAAATATTTAGTTTATTTAAAAAAAATGATTAAACAATACCTTTTATTCAAAATGCAAAAACATCACTTTCTGCCCTGTAGATGGTAAATATTAAGTTTAAAATATGCCGCTTTTGCTGGGATATAGTACATTTTCTGGGCACTCCGAAAATATACATAAATGAAAATTGACGATTTTTGATATATGACGTTCTTGAAAGGAGTGAGCGATATATGTATAATGTTAGGTGAGACTATTCTACCTACGTAGACAATTATTTTATATCATCTACTTGTATAATATAAAGTAATTGTAACTTTCTTCCTCTATCTACAAACTGTCTACGTTTAATTTCAATAAAAAAAAAACAAAATTACCTTCATTTCCTGGTTCTGGAACGTCAATTTTAAAATTCAAATATCCGTTGCCATCTTCACTTCCGGAAAAACTCATAAAAACGCCGTCAATTACTTCAAATGAGCCTCCATTTTTTCCGTTTGAGATATCAATTTCAGCTTTCGATTTTATTTCACTACTGCTCTTCGAAGAATCATTGAAACAGTAAACTTTACTACAGAAAAAAATGGTTAAAATTTGGATCAACTGTGCCGATTGTCTCATAGTGGCGTCGCGTCGCCTCTGGTGGCGGTTTTAAGAACTACTTTTGACAGATGAAACTTTTCTTTCGTTTATTTTGGTATCGGTGTGGAGGAGAGTGGTAGAATGCACTACGACAGCCTCTCTGTGCGGCTTTAACTAGAAAACTGGACCAATGATCACTCGCGTATACCCACGGAGCACGCAACGGTTAAGCTACATAAATGCAAGAATGGAAGATTCGCTTGGGTGAGAATCGAGTCCCTCGCTACATAGATGGCGGAATACTTAGGTAGACATTTAAACACTATTATCGTACATTTTTTCACGATCACTGCAACTGTTTTATTATGTTAACCCTCCGTTAGTCGCAGTATGTTGGCCTGTATTGATTTGGCATTGACTTTGTGGAATATCGTGATATTTTAATAAAAAAAATTAACACTTTTTTTTAGTTTTTTAAGTTTATTAGGGCCCAATATAGGATAAATTGGAACTTAATTTTCTTTAAACCCGGGTAACATTTAACGATTTTTTTTCGCTTAACACACCTTTTTGCATTGAAAAAATAAGTTTTTCTTCAAAATAAATATATGGTTTTGAAAAAAACAGTAGTAATTGAAAAGTAAGAAGGTAAATAATAATTTAAAAAATCCAATACTTATATTAATTTTTTTAAATGACAAATTCCTATTTTGATTTTTTTTAATTGAGCGTGGAGACACGTCTGGCCTTTCCCGCGGCCGATTGCTAATGAATCGGATTTTTGCGAGTACCCCTTAATGTAAACATGAAAAAAATTTAATTTTCAAAAGTTGTCGTATAAAAGTGTTATCATTATTTAATACTTGATTCGAAAATTACATTGTTTGTTTAAAAATGCTTGGTTAATTGATACATGCATCGCATTGGTTGTTAAAAAACGCACGGTTCAAGTATCCTTATCCAATAACCCGTTGGCCTCAAGGTGGGTTCTGGGTGTCAGGAGAGTATGTTACTCAGTCAGCGGTCCGTTAGACCTAGTGGTCAAACAGTACACAAATATCTGCCCGCTTTCCAACAGGTTGAGGAAAGTAAGTACTGCATTAACTGATAACGGTAAAAGGATGTGATTACACGCTGCGCAAAAACAATCACTCAATATGTTGGAATATTCATAAAGGTTCAATCGATTTCAATCAAAGGCTCGTGACGTCAGATCCCTAACCGCACCGGCTGACATATTCATGATTTTTTTTAAATATCAACATATTAGCATAGGCTGGTTTAAGTGAGCAATTTATACACGCATTCTTCTTCTTTACGTGTCATGTCAGATCCTTCCGACGTTTACTTTCACTAAATTGAATTCAATTTATTTAATAATAAATTATTCTTAAATATATATATATATATATATATATATATATATATATATATATATATATATATTTATATATATATATATATATATATATATATATATTTATATATATATATATATATATATATATATATATATATATATATATATATTATATATATATATATATATATATATATATATATATATATATATATTTATATATATATATATATATATATATATATATATATATATATATATATATATATATATATATATATATATATATAATATATATATATATATATATATATATATATATATATATATATATATATATATATATATATATATATATATATATATATATATATATAAATATATATAAATATATATATATATATATATATATATATATATATATATATATATATATATATATATATATATATATATAGATATATAGATATATATATATATATATATATATATATATATATATATATATATATATATATATATATATAGATATATAAATATATATATATATATATATATATATATATATATATATATATATATATATATATATATATATATATATATATATATATATATTATATAAATATAAATATATACAAAGACAAAAAACTCTTGTTAAAATTGTAGTAAAATTCCGCTTCGAAATACCCCCTTAGATACATAGAACAGATCAATATCCAGCGTGATATTGTTCTGAATAGCGGAAGCTCTTCCTACAGGCATAACCATCGATAACCATAACATAATAACCATCATTAAGAGTACGTGTCCCTGTTTTGGGCAGTTCCAATCAGCGCCTCAATCGGGTAAATTACCCTTATTTAATAAAGTGTCGATAACTTCTCTCTCTTTTCCCATTGGTATTAAAACATATCCTTCTTAATTTTTTAAGGATGTGGTCTTATGGTAAAAGGCTTAGAATTTATGGGTTCGAACCCATTTTACCACAATTTGACACCTACTTTTGATAAGAAAAAATCTCTTACAAACACTCCAAAAAGTGTCCAGAAACTTGTTCACAAATCTGAGTTTCTGTACTGAGGAGTTATATTTACATTCTTGACATCTCAATATCAAAAAGAAGAAAATGGAGGTATTGTCTAATATATAGAATAAATAATAATAAAAAAATAAGTAAATTGATGAGACTTTTATTTCTGATAAAATAAATAATTACACCTTCCAAAGTCGAATAAATATTAATACTAAATAAATATGTAGGTATACAAAATTCTATTAAGAGTAATTTAACGCAAGCGACAAAGTTGAAAAGAATAGAAAAATACAATTTCTAATTTGAGTTCATTTGTCAGTCTGCGTGTGAGTAATTACCGTCAATTGAATTTTAAATCATCACAGCAATGATGAATTTTTACCTTCATAAATATTATCCTTAATTAGTATGCAAAGAATATCAGAAGGAAGTATTTTGATAATCAACCTGTTCGCTTTGCAGCTAGGGTTTTTGAGGCGGGTTTCCCCGATCCTAAAAACTCAGGGTTCTCAATGGTTTTACGAACCCGAAAACCCGGGGAAATTTTAATGTAAAGTTCAAATGGTAATATGAGGAAAAAGTACAAGGTTGAGATAAGCCTTATCGATGGAAATGTGTGTTAAGATTGTTTGGGCAAGTGAATGGAATGAGTGAAGAAAGAACAGTACAACAAATTTGTGAGGTGAGTGTAGTTTGAAATAGGGATGGAGTAAGAATGAGGAAAACTTGACACGATCAAGTATTTCATGTAGTTGAAAGTGGTAGGTCGGAAGTCGGAAAAATAATCGATGGGTATGAATGAGAAAAGATGCTTGAATATGGAAGAGGCGAAGATTGTTTGCCTAGAAACATTGCTCTGGCGTTCTGATCTCTCTGCTGAATGTAGTCGAGATGCATTTTTTTAGAATAATTTGCAGCAAAACGATGTATTCGATACATGTTCGAATGGTGATATAAGAAGAGAATTCATAGTAAGTCGATATTTATGTCGTGTTGTGTCCCAATTTTAACATAATTTGTCTTGGACTTGAGTTTTGATCTTTCCCTTTTCCCTTTTTCCTTCTTCCCGCCCCTCTTCCAGGTATTTATATCTACTGACATATCGCTCACTCCTTTCAAGAACGTCATAAATAAAAAAACGTCAATTTTCAGTTATGCATGTTTTCGGAATGCTCAGATAATCTACTATATCCCAGCAAAAGAGGCATATTTTTAACACAATATTTATCCGCAACAGTACAGAAAGTGTTGTTTGTGCATTTTGAAGAAAAGGAAAAGTTTAATTATTTTTTAAACTAAATATTTTTCAAATGGAGAAAAAACCTTCAGGATTTACTTAAAAAGGTCTGTTGCACAGTAAAAAGTTCAGTGAGTGGCTTGATATTTATTTTTAATACATTGTATTGTATTTTAAAACTTTAAAAACGATCTCCTGAAAAATCAAGTTTTTCGATTTATGACGTTGTTGAAAGGAGTGAGTGATATGAGATATTTTTTGATGGAATGTTACAAATACCTGTTTTTTTGTTACTCATTATTGCAAATGTATTTACGAAACTGTTCTGTAATTTCCCAATAAATAAAATAAATAAGCAAAGAATGCAAGGCTGAGATTAACATTATCTAAATTAGAGCTTATTTAAGATCTAACGGTTGACGGTGGTGATCAGTTCTTATTGACGTATTCGGGTTCCTCTTCTGTGTCCTCTCTGGCATAAGGACTATGTTTGTGCCACCCGGTGGCGTAGGTCTGGGCGTACGAGGGAGCGCTGTGCACTATTGGCACGGCGTGTTTCTGGACCACGGGAAGTACTGCGGGCCAATCGGGTTTAGGCTGGGAGTATACTACTGGATATACGGGTGGTGCTGGAGCAGCATGCACAGCATATGGAGCAGGATACGCTGTTGCCAAGGGCCCGGAAACGCTGAAGGAACGTGCGATGATCTGAAAAAGAAGGATAGCATTTTGCCTATTTCAAATCTCGTTGATACAAATCTTTACATAGATATAAAACACACAATGGATCTTTGCAGACGGGAAGAATATCTAAATAACATATTAAACCTATATACTTCATAGTATAAAGGATTGTATTAGACTCGTTGTGTGTTTATAACAGCCGAAATAATTATTATTTTCATTCATCATTTTGTTTTAAAAATTGGCCTTCGAAAAAACGTTATTTTCGTAAGTTGGCAATGAATGACGTCACAGAAATGATGGAGTTATTTTAATCTTGATGTAATTGTTAAATTATTGGTGACTCTATTTGTCTATGGTACACCCTCCCATCCCCCCCTCTCCTCATATTTGTATAACACAAATGGTAGTGTAGTGGTAAACAAACAATCCAAACTACTACTATTACAGCTCTTTAAACCATAGACAATAAACCAAACATCATTAAAACGTTTGATGACGGAAATTTGATGACGTATGAGAACGCACGTTTTTCGTTTAATAAAAATATCTGAAGTTTAAATTTTAACATCTCCCTTAGTTCTCTGCATATTTCAATAAGAATGTTATTGATAGTCTTGTGATTTTTCACATCAAGTCAATAATCCAACATCGTGACATAAGCCTTTTCTTATAATCTTCTTTCTTATGTTAAAGTTTCAATTTAATTCGTGATGATCTGAAGGAAGAAGAAAACATTGTTGTCTCTTTCAAATCGCGTTGATACAGATCTTAATGTGCTCCGCGAAATTATGAAAACGAAAATTTAATATTGGCCCGAATGAGCCAACATTTTTGTAAGCTAGGTTTCTCGACATTAATCAAACGCGAAAGGGTTAGCAATTTGAATGAAGAAACGAGATTAGCTAATAATATCACTAAAATTTGTAAAAGCCTACAAGCTCAAGCAAATAATTTTCATCCCAAAAAAAATATTGGAGTTTTCACGTTTTTATGTATTGCTTTTAACAATGTAATTTTTTAGTTTTTTTTAATTATTTTTTTTCAATCTTTAGTTTTGGCGAAACTCGAATTCTCATTATGATCGAAAGCGCTCCCTGACTTCAAAAAGGTTTAGAATCAAGATCTTTATTAAAAACACACAATTATTCTTTCTTACAAACCAATTTTTCTTATGTTTAAAATACAATATAATTTGGGAAATAATTACCTGACTGATTCCAAGGACCAACAGCAGAACTCCAATGGCCAACCCCTTGGTGGACATGATAGTCAGGGTGATGAGGAGAGTGGTCATCATACCCATCTTGTACATGATGGGGATAACTGCGAAGCTCATCCTCTTCAGAAAATGGTGACCAAACGTTCTTCCTTCTAAAATACATTTTTTTTAAACACAAGCATGATAGCGGATGGCAAGATTTTTTAAAAACCCTCATCCGCACCCGTTGATGGGTAGGATACTCCATCATAAACGCAGTGTTATCTTGAACAGAGGGGTGAAGGCTGATCACCCTTCCTTCGTGTATTAATGCTTCAGGTACCAGTACAGGGTTAAATTGAATAAATATTGAAGTGGAAAAATCAAGCAAGAATATGCTAGAATAAAAGAAATAATTTTACTCTGTGCGCATATTTTATAAGTCTCACAATATTCGTTTTATTCTGTAAAACAAAGAAACGACACTTGAGTTTATCAAATATTTTTAAAAACTGACATAACGTCGATATCTTTACTTTTCTCTGCCGCGCACAAAAACATTATCGGCGAGAATTCTTTGAAAATAATTTTTTTTTTTTTTAATTTCCCAACATGAGAAGACAAAGTGCTTGTCGAAACCGGTTGAAAAATCAGATTAAAAAAGTGGTTAAAAACATAATTTGTGTTTTATTCCATAAAGTCTCAGGTAAAAATATTAAAAATATTGTTAAATTGATTTCCGTACTTCTATCCCGTTTAATTTTTTTTTGTAAACCAATAAAAAAAATTCCTTTGAACTACGTATATTTATAAGTTTCAAGTATGTTAACATTTATAAAAACAACTATTAGTCATAAAATGTCTACTTCAATAATTACAAAGAATTAAAATTGTTCACTGGGCAAATATTTGAAATTTAAATGAGAGATGTTCAAAACTTAAAATTTATAAATGAATCCACTTTTTAAGATAAAACATATTTAAAAATAAAAAATAAAACTGTATGTTTTACCAACCAGCACTATCCACACTCTTCTCTGAATTTTCTTCGCATTTTCCCGCGTCCACAAACAAGATGGCCACCGTCATAACCACGAGGAACAAAACTTTGACTTTTCCCAACGCCATTTTTTATTATTAATTGCAATACTATTCACTGCCAACTGTATGATCGTTCGACCGCACCCTTCCGAGCTACAAAAGAATACTGATCCTTCTTCAAGGAAGCGATGAAATATAAAGCTAACGGTTAAAATTCGAAAACTATTTAATATTCCGATCACGAATCATAGACAATGAATATCTTTTTTAATTAGATTGAGACGGATGGATACTATTTTTGACACTCGTGTGCTCCATTTACTTTGCAGCACTTAATTCAACAGTTCTTGCAAACGATTAATCTGTTTTCTTAGCCATTTTTGCTACTTTATTAATTAAATAAAAAAAATCTTGAATGTTTTTCGCAGATACTTTGCGGCACATCTTATAAACTTTATAAAATTAAACAACTTTGTTTTAACCACTGTTTTTATTATTAATACGCTTTAACTTACCGGTTCCGACAAGAACCTTGTCATAATCAGGGTTTATTAAATTCTAAAATCGTTTAAATTGAGGATGACAAGGTTCTTGTCAAAACGGGTAGGTTTTAACCTACCGGTTTCGACCTAACCTAACCTAACCTAACCTAACCTAATATAACCTACCGGTTTCGACAAGAACCTTGTCATAATCAGGGTTTATTAAATTCTAAAATTGTTTAAATTAATGATGACAAGGTTCTTGTCGAAACGGGTAGGTTTTAACCTACCGGTTTCGACCACTTTTTATTAATAATAAAAAAGTGGTCAATTTTTTTATAAAGTTACACCAAGTATTTTCAGTAATTGTTTCAGCATTCACTTTACGGTAAAATCTATCCATTTTTAATTTAAGTTTTGCTGTAACAATGAATTCCGCATCATTTTTAAACCCGGTATCTGAAGTTAGGTCTGATTTTTAAAGTTGTTTCCTTGGGATGAAGTATGGGGAAAAGAATCATTTACACATATGAAATATCATAAAAAATATATTAAAATTCCCTGGCCTTATAAAACCAATAATCAACACTTAAAATAATATTGAAAAGTATTTTTTTATGTTTTGAATGTTGAAAGCATTAACTTTGTGGATCATATTGATATATTATTTCGAGAAATAAAAATACTTTGTGTTTTGATCCACTCACATTTTTATTAACCAACTATTTCGGCAACAACCTGTTGCCCTCTTCAGGGTTTAATTTATGACTATGTATTTTTTTTTAGTTATTCAATATGATATTTTATGCGTTAATTAATTGAAAATAATGGGTAGAATTGGTGAACGTTACACGTGTGTAAAGTGATCACTCAAACCAGCCTATGACGGTCGTAAGCCCCGTAAATGCCCAGACTTCCATATTCTTCTTCATCTTTGATGAGATGTCAAAAAATAATAATTGAAAATATATTTTTAATTGATTTTTTACTTTATTTTTCAATGTTTTTTTTCTTTTCAAAACCATACAATTATTTCGAAGAAAAACTTATTTTTTCAATGCAAAAACGGTGTTTCAAGAAAAATTCAATGACGTGCAATGTTACCTGGATTTAAATATTTTGCGACTTAACGAATGCCGGGCTTTAACACTGGTTGTAGTCGAGTTATTTTTCGAATTATTTTTTGACATCTAATCAAAGATGAAGAAGAATATGGAAGTCTGGGCATTCACGGGGCTGACGACCGTCATAGGCTGGTTCAAGTGATCACTTTACACACGTGTAACATTCACCAATTCTACCCATTATTGACAACTAAACTTCTCAAATTCTTGGAAGTTCTACATATATATATATGAACCAATTTAGAAACATTGTTCTTGAATCACTAGAACTTCACTAGACACATCTATTGGTGAGTTGAAAAGAAGCTTTTTATTGAGCAGAAACTCTTATATTAGTTTGTGAGGTCCGAATCCTGTATTATAGTCACACACATGAGAAACGCTAGAAAATATCGTTTTCATTTTTATTATTTTAGCTTATAATTTGACCAGTTAATTCATTTTGAGTGTGTCCAAATACTTGTTCACAAATCTGGATTATCTCCAATTATAGGAGTTATTTGATATATATGAACATCCAATAATTTTAGTAGTGTGGTTGTCGATAATGGGTAGAATTGGTGAATGTGACACGTGTGTAAAATGATAATACGTAATATACGTGTGTAAAACCAGCCTGACAGTTATCAGCCCCGTTAATGCCCAGACTTCCATATTCTTCTTCATCTTTGATGAGATGTTAAAAAATAAAATCATATGTCATATGTAATAAATATCTTGAAAACCTATACTGGTGGCAATTTCTTGCTATTCATTAACCTTTTCCAACAATGCGACATTGACATCACGTTTTTATTGTCACCTATTGTTGTTTTGCTGACCTAATTATCTACAATAGTGGTTTGATTCGTAAAAGAGCTTATTTTGTTTTTGTTTGCCACTATTTTTTCACAAGTGTATCGCATTCTCCTTTCTAGCTGAGATGAACTCAATATTTTTCTCTGAACTAGCAAAAGACTGATCACCTTGTCAACATGTTATGAACTATCTGGAGGATCTTGTCAAATTTATCCAAATGAAGATATATTTTTGACTAGTTTTATTGCTATTTTTGCAATTTTGTGTGTCCAAACACATGTTCAGAAATCTGGATTTTTTGGTAGTTATTTACTATAAAAAAATATTTTACAATTTAAATTTTAAAAAAAATCAAAAATATAAACATGAATCCTAAAGTGGGTGACATTTTTGGTGTGTCTAAATCCTTGTTTACAAATCTGGGTTTCGCCGCGTTAGAGTTATTTTTACATTTTGACACCTCAACGTAGATAAAGAAGAAAATGGAAATCTGTTTATTCAGGGGGCTAACGTCATGTCGTAGGTTGGTTTAAGTGATCATTTTATACATCTGATCATTCTACCCATAATTGAAAACCATACTACTAAAATTTAAGAATTCTTAAGCTAGTCTATGGCATATTTTGTATATTAAAAGCATTGATAACTTTGTGGTATGGTAATAAAATACTCTCCTTGCCATCCATTGTTTACTTTGTGTAATACCACTTTTTAAAAACACTTTTTTGTGACTACCGGTTTCGGCAAATTATTCCATCATCAGGTCGTTAAAATTAAAATTAAATGATAACATTAAAATTATTATATGTATTTAAAATAAAATTATAACATTTGACATTTGTAATATTTTTCATATTTTTTTTTGAAAGAGAGAAAGACGACAAATGAATCACAATGGGAATATTTTCAAAAGTGGACTCAAAGTTAAATTTAGTTGGTTATTTATTATGGGGTACAAAGACCAGTTTTATTAACAATATTGTTTTGATAATCTAGAAAAATTAGAAATAAGTAAAGCAATCAATAAAGACTTACCAAAACTAGCAAAAACCAACTAAATTTAACTTCGAGTCCACTTTTGAAAATATTCCCATTGTGATTCATTTGTCGTCTTTCTCTCTTCAAAAAAATAAATATACAAATGTCAAAACGTAATAATTTTAATTTAATTTTAACGACCTGATGATGGAATAATTTTCCGAAACCGGTAGTCACAAATAAGTGTTTTTAAAAAGTGGTATTACACAAAGTAAACAATGGATGGTAAGGAGAGTGTTTTAGTCTATGACAGGTCGTTGATTCTGTACATACCCAGAATTCAATATTTTTTTCATCTATACCTACTGAGATGTCAAAATGTTTTATATGTTTGATATCACCCTCTACAAACTCGACAAAATTAGACAAACAAGGCGATTGGAGGTCTCAACAGGTGAAAATAAATTAAGAGGACAGTAAAGGCGTATTTACATTGAGCCAGTTACTAACTCCAATACAAACTGACTGACTGTTTACACGTAGTCATCAGTCAAGGTTTTTATTTCAGGTTACCAACACGCTATTAAAGTCAGTGAGGAAAATTAATCTCGAAAACAGTAGAATCTGATACGAGTCAATTATTCATTGAGAATTTTTCCCATCTGCTATTAGAAGAGTTCATGTATACGTCAAAAGAAGAGATAATTGGGTTGAAAACCTAATTAATGATGGTAGTGAAATTATTAATATTTAAGCTTTATTTAACCTCTTTCATTTTTTATGGTAGTTGCATTTATTATTTACCTTGCTTATAATGTACAGGGTTAATAGATCATTAAGTTCATTTTTATTTCTTTTGACTAAAAAAGATATTTTGTTTTAATCTGTGCTGGGAACAGGAGGGATAATCTCGTGTAGGCCAATAAGGAACTTCTCAGGATCTGCTCATTGCTGAGAGAAAACCACGTAAAACTCCTCAGGAGAAGCCGGACTGTTGACTCTCATCAAAAAACTTTACAATAGAAGAGGGTTCGGCATTTAATATTTACTCTGCTTATTATGTAAAGTGTTTATAAATCAATTTAGTTTCTCAATATTATTAATATTTAAAGCATTTACTTTGTGGTTAGTCATTTTTAAAAATGAAAAAAATAATAATAATAAAAATTAGTAAAAATGACTAACCACAAAGTAAATGCTTTAAATATTAATAATATTGAGAATATTATAATGGCGAGTACGGCCTTAAAAGCAAATCATTACAAAAAACTAACAAAAAAATATAGAATCACTTCCCTAATTATATACTTTTATCAAAAATGTATTAAAAATAAGTAGATTCGATTCCTAGTCTAATTTAAATGTACGTTTAACCTCGGCTCGTAACGCCTGTCTGTATTGAAAACTATAGTGCATGTTGGTCTTCGGGTCGACCAAAAATCGCATGTGTTAGACATTTTGTGTAGTTTTGAGTGTGTAAATGGTGCTATGGTGGTGAAGGGTAGTATTGTTTGCATGCTGTGTTAGTGATTGTCCTGACGAAGAGACGGGTACGTCTCGAAACCGGTAGACGTAAAAATCTCGGTGAGTGGTTATATACTAATTTTATTAAAAATTTTGTAAAAAAAAATAAGCAATTTAGTTACTTTTAACTAAAAAAATATATTTTATTTTAATCGGGGGAATGGGAGGGACAATCTAGAGTGGGCCAATCAGGAACTTCCTCAGCATCTGTTCATCGCTGGGAGGAAACCACGTAAAACTCCTCAGGAGAAGCTTTGAATAAATACTTAAAGACAAAAAAATACTGTTGACTACCGTCAACAGGCCTCCCGTTCCACTAGAAGAGGGTTTGGCTTTCTGTGTCCTAGCTTGGCTTATGGTACCAACGTCTTTCACTATTTTTATTATGAACTCAGTTACTGACTCAATGTATAGCTGGCCTAACACACTGCGGAACAATTGTATTTCGTATGTAGTAATTTCTCTCCTGTTTGATCGTGACAAATAAAAATACTGACGTGACGAACAAGCCACTAAATAACCCTGTATGAATATTGATCAAGCGTACGCATCATATTAATTACCCAGATTTGGGACAGCGCTTCGGTAGGATATTCGACCAAAAACGGGCGTTTTTGGGTCACTATGCCGCTCTCAAAAGGCTAGCCATATAAGTACTGGGTACAAGCTAAGCGCAGGATGTGAATTATCGTGTGTTTGTAATTAGTTTCAAATATTTTTGAAAGTGAAGCCTACTTGACGGAAAATGAAATCAATGAATACTTATTCGACTCAAAGGATCTGTTGTTTGTTTCGTTTTCAAAAATTGATCCTTCCAAAATAAAAATTAGTGAAACTGTATAAATAGAAATTTAAATGTTTGTTTATTCAAAATCGTAAATCTTCTAAAGTTTTGAATTTTCTACACAACATTGCAATTGATTACGCTTGTGTTACAATATTTTGTGACTGACAGTAAAAACATTAGTTTTATTTTAGAAATTTGTTTATCGCAATGGCAGCGCCATCTGTTGATTGTAACAGAAAACACGCAATATTAAATATTGCTCAAGGTGGAAAGCGTGCTTTTTGGCAACTATTATAATTTAGGATTTATGTTTTTTATTGCGTAGGTTAAAAAAAACATTTTTTTAAAAATCTACGCGATAAAACGCCAGGACATCCACTGTTGACAATCCGTCGACACTTCTCATCTGAACTTCGAGACGCAGACCTGACTTGAGAGGCGGTTTGTGGATATGATTAAGTAGCAGTAACGTGCAAAACGTATAATATATTGTAATATCCACGTAGAACAGTTTTTATTAAAGTAATTAAAAGCTTCTCTACTAATTCCACCAAGAAAACATATGATTGATAGATTAACTGTAATTTCTAAAAGAAACTGCATTCGCATAACTCCACGAATTAAGCGAAACTGAATCACATTAATGCTACTGAAACTAGAACGCACATATATTGTTTGTGGAATCGCAGAGTGACTGCAAAAATGCACTCATATCATTATAAACCTAGTCATAACATTCAATGAGCAAGGTACATTTAGTCATTTTTGGCGACGAATGAATTTTTCGGTTGAATGGACATACTTTTTTTTAAATTTATTTATTTCATACATAAGTAAACACATTTTATTTTTTTACTACCCGTATTACGGCTCTTTAGGCATAGCCTGTGTAGAGCCGAAATACTTACATGTAAATAGGTTTTTTTAATTTTATTATTATTGTTTTTTTTATTATTGTTAGATTATTTTTTTAATTTTTTTATTTTATTTTATTTGGGATTTTTACAGCCAAAACAATATATTTTACAACATTAATTAACCAAACTATGGCCAATTAAAAAATCCTCCGATAATGCTATTCTTATGTTGGTTGGGGTGAGTGTGTGTGTGTGTGTGTGTGTGTGTGTGTGTGTGTGTGTGTGTGTGTGTGTGTGTGTGTGTGTGTGTGTGTAGTACCTATTTAAACAGTGGCTTGTTGAACAAATGGCAACGATCAATCATTCACCTAATTTCCTGCTTATGTCATTTTTTATATACATTACACACAAAAGATACAATAACAATTTCCAGTATAAGGGTTTTACAATAAAATAATTACACCTGGACTTTAATTATGTTATGTTACGTTTACAAACATTATGTTATGTTTGGTTGTAACTTACCAACTAACCACCACGCCGTTTCCCAGCGGGGGTAGGCAGAGAAGATAGAACGCCCCACTACTCTGTCTTTGCAAACATTCTTCACCACTTCCACATTCATGGATCTCTTCATACATCTTCTTCGTCTTCAAACCATTATGCATAGGGTGCATAAGGCATTGCATCGTATTTACGCAGTGTTATCTTGATCGTTTCTTACAGGAAAGCAAGGTGATCACTCCTGCGCCTCAGGAACCAGTCCAGGGTAATATTAAATAAATATTAGAGATAATTATATTATAAACATTTTTCACTCCCCTGGGAATCGAACCCGGGACCTTCAGCACGGTAGATAAACCATAACACTACAGAGGCAGACGAATTAGTTATTAGGTGGTGATAATAACGTTCAAGCTTAAAATAACGTAGAAACTTTTTTTGAGAATTTCGTACAGGAAGTATGTTTACAAATATTTATTAATGACGATCGATTTAAATTTTTTTAAGAGCTTTTTTTTTGAAAAGAAAAGAGAAATATTTGTGACACAAATATTTCAATTTCATACAATTTCTGTGAGTCTAAGCGGCTCGTTATTAGAAATAGGCATCAAATCGTGGTAGAGTGGGTTCGAACCTAGAAACTCTAATTTAAGAGTCCGCGACACTAACCACAGGACCACAACCCGACACAAGTATATATGTACTAGTAAATGTGTATGTATGTTGTACTAGTAATTTGACAATGGCCCTCATTACGAATGCTATACCTGTAAATACTCGTAAATGAAAGGAAAAAGCGGTAATTTGATGGACGTTTGATTTCATGACAAGTACGAGTAGTTCCTGTTCATTATATTAATCATACGATTTGAAAAGGAATGTTCCTGTCTATATATCAATTTATACTAATATATATCATTAATATGTATATTTGTATAGATTTTGTAAAATTGAAGAAAATACTGCAAAATTTAGATTTTAATACAACTAAAAACAATTTAATTTCATTAATTGTTTAGGAAATCACATTGTGGTAATATCTATGAGTTTTTAAGTTTTACTTGGTAAATATCACTATTTTAATATTGGCATTCAAAAAAGAGAAACTTAAATTTAAAAAAAAAAACGGTTTACTTTACCTTTGAGCGGTTTGTTATCTTGTAATATCTGTGAATATATTTTTCAAATTTGTGGATAATAATTTACTATTATTATCTTTATATTATTTGTAATAAATACAAAAATACTAAGCATGTGCACGTTATCTATGCACATTCTTATATATACATATATATATATATATATATATATATATATATATATATATATATATATATATATATATATATATATATATATATATATATATATATATATATATATATATATATACATATTTATACATATTTATATAAATATGTATAAATATGTATATATATATATATATATATATATATATATATATATATATATATGTATATATATATATATTTATATAAATATATGTATATATATATATATATATATATATATATATATATATATATATATATATATATATATATATATATATATATATATACACATAAACTTACATGAGTGTAAAGTAATGTGTATAGTAACCTTAGCTTTGAGAGAGACATGATAACTTTAAATATCGTTTCTTTGTCTTTGAGGTTTACGAAGAGATATTGTTACTTCCTATACAAAACTGTGATTTGATTAAAAAAGTATTAAAATATAAAAATGATAAATAAACTTACTTAAATTTGATTGTCATTTATATTAATATAATATAGGAGATTAAATTCGATCTGAGTAGCGTGAGAATTCGAGATACATAACATAATGCATAATGCATGTAGGTGTGTGCGTATGAGTGCATAGGTGCATAGGTTTTCATTTCATGTGGGCAATTTATGTACGTCAAAGCATCGCTTTGTATCATGTACGATTCCCATAAATTAAGCCCATATCACATGCCTTGATCAAATGTGCAATTGACCTTTCGCCCTGAGAAATTCCGGTTCAATGCATTCAGCCGCCATTTCTTTGCTTAACACTTTACAGACCTAGGATCGAGTTTTTAATTTATATGACAATGTACACAAATCGAAAATTCAGAATTCGTTTGTTCCATATCTTAAATCTCCCTTGAAATATTAACACAACGTTGCATTCAAATATGTACGTGAGTGTTTCCATATTGTTAATTGTAAGTGAGCTTTTTCAACAACAAAAAAAACATTTTTTGGCCGCAACAGAAGCGCCATCTGTTGGAATCAACAGCAACACACACAATACAAAACATTGCTCATGGCAGACATCATGCTTCCAGAATGCAACAGCTCCTGTATATATATATATATATATATATATATATATATATATATATATATATATATATATATATATATATATATATATATATACATTTCAGAAATGAATACGTTATAAATATGGTAAATAAAACCTTATATTTAATGTTTTCAAAAAAGTTATAATAAGTATGCAAGAAAAAAGTTTGATTAATTTATTTTTTAATGTTTAAAAATAATAAATTAAATGTATTAAAAAAATGCAACAAAAAACATTCAATAATTTTTTCATTTTAATTTTTTTATGGTATATTAGGTTTACCCCTATGAAAATTGATCGTCGAAGAAAAATAAGTAGTAGAAAGTAACTGGAGACGCTAGTATCTAAGTTTAGTTTATGGTAACTTTCCAAGAGAGCGTTGCATTCTGTAAATACAACCATAGATTCAGTATATAGAAAATGCAGGGCAAGTTTATCCGATTAAAACATGCTTTAATCGGTAAACCAGTTGCCCATTCGAGGTCAGAAGTATCCCCGAAGTGCATAGTCTCAGAGAGGAATAGCATCTTACAGAGAGATAATAAAATAGTTACTAATACAAAATTAGGTATTTTTAATTTTTAAGTCCAATGACCCTCGTCAAACGAATTAATTAAATAGGTACATGAAAATTAGTCAGTGTTTGTTTTGTCAGATGCTGGATTATTCACCATACGGATGATATGTCAATAACAGCATCACATATCTAATTTCTTTCAGATATTTTACTCATTATTAAGTAAATATAACTTTTCACACTAGCAACAAATTATTAAACTATCTTCTCGAAAATGTAAACTGATCATCACGCCGCTTCTCCACAGGGGTAGGCAGAGAGAATAGACCGCCACACCACTCTGTCTTTGCAAACACTTCGCCTCTTCCACGTTCATGCATCTCCTCATACATACCCGCCGATTGTTACAACTCCTAACCTGACCACTTTCAAGTATTTGGCATACCTGATCGTGCCATATTTTTCTCGGTCTTCCTCTGTACATATATATTAATGATAATTTTATTATGGTCCGCTGTTTATCTTGGCATCAAAGTAGTTGCAATTTCTTTGTTTGCATGTCGCTAATCCGAGTTTAATGACGTTGCGAGCATTAACACTGTAATCACTTGACTTTCTGGACCGTACACTTCCATCAGCAAACTGCGCTCGCGACTAAAGTGTAACATTAACGCCGTGTAAGTTGATATGATGCGCAGACTAACGTCAGTTATCAGCGCTTAATTATTATCAAGACTTTACTAACGTTAGAGATGTACCAAAGTCTTCCGTGCAAAATAGACCGCTACATTCTGCAGATCGTGTGAAACCCTGGACATGTGAAATGCAGAGGACTTGATAAATTTATCACTGAACAGTGCGAGTGTTTTTGACTAGAATTTTCACTCATGAGTTTATAGTAACTTTTAAACATAGTCCGCCTCCGTAGTGTAATGGTCAGAACGCTCGGCTACCGTACTGGAGGTACCGGATTCGATTCCCAAGGGGGGTAAAATAAATATAAGTGATTTTTTCACTGTCATATTTATTCAATATTACCCTGGACTGGTACCTGAAGCGGAGGGCTGATCACCTTTCCTTCATGTGTAAACGATCAAGATAACACTGCGTTTACATGACGCAGTGCCCTATGCACCATTGGGGTGCGGATAAGGGTTTTATTATTGTATTTAAACATAAAGAGTAAATCCGCTCACGAGTTGGCATAGGCTATAAAACTGTTGAAGTCTGAGTAGGGTCATGATAAGCGGTGTTGCATAAGCCATAGCTAGATTTCAGAGTCACTTAGACGTAAGGTAATTAAAAAAAAACACTGAACGATTTAGCTTCAAGTGACATGCAGGGTATAATAAAAGAACAATATTATAGTTTTTTTCCACTTTTATTTTATTTGACCAGTGACCGAGTTTCGTCGTTACCGACATCATCAGACTAATTCGAGGCTAGACAAAATTCTGTATTATATACATGTATACAACAAAGCAGGAGTTTGACCCAATGATTTGTTTATTTAACATAAATTAATGTTTTTTTTTAAATAACTAATCTATGATTTAAGTAACGCTAAAATGATTTTTAGGTGAAATGATTTGTCCGCCTCTGTAGTGTAATGGTCAGCATGGTCGGCTACCGTTCTGGAGGTCCCGGGTTGGATTCCCAGGGGGGACAAATAAATAGAAGTGAGTTTTTCACTCTAGCTGAAGCAGAGGGCTGATCACACTTCCTGCATGTGTTAACGATCAAGGTAACATTGCATTTATGTAAATGTTACAATCCCATATTATAATCTCTCAAATGCAAAAAGGCCTCGAATAAGAACCTTTTGAAATTTCTAAATAAAAAAATATATAAAATTTTGCTCCTATGTCTAAAAACCTACATAAATTCCATCCTAAGGACTTTATACACTTTTTTTAAATACATATTTAAGAGAAATTTGAAGCATAATAAAATTTCATTTTCAAGCTCTTTGTGTTGCTCGCTATGGGCTAAGCATTTGAAATCTCAAATTCCGAATTCAAAACCAATCGTAGTCAAATTCGATGCGAGTAAAAAAGGATTGATTTCAGAGTGATTATTTAAGACTTTTGATATAAAGGTTTTTTATTTATTTATTTCATAATTTTATCATGCTTCTTGGTTGATTGTTTTTACGGATGGCTTTTTGGAATGGAATCGAGACTGGCAAACTATCATTTTTTGTTAAATACATAGAAGTAATATTAATATGCTTTGATGCTAACTATAAAATATCTCCATACGATCTCAATTATTTTTATGCTTATTACGAGACCTCCAACCACGATTGCGGTTTTCGTTTTATTTGGTATTTGAACATAAAGGAGATAAACTAACCACATAAAGATATTCAACATACACATATCAATTTTCGACGAAAATTCAATTACTGTTATTGATGACAAATTAATCATAAAATCGCCAGTGAAAACCTGTTGTTTTTTCGATGACACTAATGTATAATATAATGTAGATTTAATTTATACGTATATACAGAAACATTGCTGAGATGAAACCACATAAAACTACTCAGGAGGAGGCGGACTGTTGACTGTTGCGGTCATCAACAGACATTCAGTTCCACTAGAAGAGGGTTATGGAGAGATCCATGCTCGGAGTGTCGCTAAAAGATAGAATCCGAAACGAGGAAATACGCAGAAGAACTCAAGTAGTGGATGCTACCCAACGAATAGGTACACTCAAGTGGCAATGGGCAGGACATATCTGTCGAAGAGACGACGGTCAATGGGGAAGAAAAGTATTGGAATGGCGCCCAAGAACTGGCAAACGAAGCATCGGCCGACCCCCTACAAGATGGACTGACGATATAAGAAGAATAGCGGGAGTGACCTGGATGCGGAAGGCGGAGGATCGAAGAGGATGGAGACTCATGCGGGAGGCCTACGTTCAACAGTGGACGGACACAGGCTGATGATGATGATGAGAAGAGGGTTCGGCATTTTGTGTCCTAGCTTGGTTTATGGTACCAATATCCTTCACATGAATGGATGGAATGAATGTTTGAATGGAATAATCAAACCGATATTTAACCAAACAATTCAACAACAAAAAAATGTATTACTATTAAACAATATTAGATAAAGATTTTTGAGTTTACATTCTTTCTTTTCTACTTTATAGCGTTCTAGCTAACCTATCGATATAAAACAATCTATATACACTTTCATATAAATGTAGGAATTTTGAAGTAAAAAACATTTATGTCACGCACATTGAATCTGGGTTGTAATTAAAAATCCATGTCGTATTGTTACGGCGAAAAAACAAAGTATAATTATGATATACCTTATCTTCTGTAATTTCAAATATTATAGCTGTAAAGCTAGACATAAAATTTACAACGGTCAATTACGGGCTAGATTGATGTCAACCAAAAAAAAAATTCAAAAATGTCTACATCATAATATACACAATTGCAGATTACAATTTCTGACAAAATCTCTCGCAAACGCAAAGAGGAGGCTTATTATAATAATAATTACAAAATAATAATGAAAAATACAAATTACAATAATATGCCCTCACAGAGGTTTGCCGTGCCAAACGCATAATTTAAAATATTTATGTATAAAATTTATTTATAAAAATTAAAATGGAAGAAAACTGTTTATGATGAAGAATATTCATTGTGATTAAGAAAAATATGAATGTCTGGGTATTTATAGGGATTACAACACATCATAGGTTGATTGATCACTTAAACCAGCCTAGGTTGTAAGCCCTGTAAATTACAGACTTTTTTTTCATTTATGTTGAAAAGTCAGAAAGAGTATTCTGGAGTTTAAATTATATCCAGAGAAATCCAGAGAAAGAGGAGAATGGAACTGTCCCTCCTCACCCATATTGCACTGCCAACCCCAAGGTAGACGACAGCCGGGCAGACCACCTAAGAGATGGATCGACAGCTGGGAATCGACATCGCAGGATGTAATCCATCCTTAAAAAAGGATGGATTACATCCTGCGATGAAGAAGAAACTACATATATCCAAATTACATATTTATTTATTTAAACTTCATGTACAGAAAATAAATGAGTATATTGGCGGACTTATTGCTAAAAAGCAATATCTTCCAACCAACCAAAAACAGACTAGTCATATTTATCAAAACATTTGATAGCATATATAGCTGTTTGCAATCAGAGGGTAGATAGTACTTGAACATTAAAAAAAACATAAATTACAAATTAACATTTAAAAAAACATTAATTACAAAAGACGATAATAAGGAGGGCAAAGGAAAGGGGAGTTTAGGGAAGGAGGTAGAGGGAAAACTAAGGGAGGAGATTTGGTGGACAGTTAGGATTCTAATGATAAATAGTAATGTCTCAGACGGTTCTTAAAAGTTATTAGCGAAGGTGCATTTTTTACGCGGAGAGGTAATTCATTCCATAGTCTGGCCGCTTGGACAGAGAAGGAACTACTGAAGAATGATGTGTTATGGCGAGGAATGGAAAGTGTTCTTTCTTGGGAAGAACGAAGTGATAGATCATGATTTGAGAGGTATATAAAATTTTCAGCCAGATATTAAGGTGCATTGGGGTTGCGAAGAATATTATAAAGAATATTATTATACATCTCACCAATAGATGTCTCTAGTGAAGTTCTACATAGTGATTCAAGAACAAGGTTTCTAAACTGGTTCATATATATGGAACATCCATGAATTTAAGTAGTGTGGTTGTCAATAATGGGTAGAATTGGTGAATGTTACACGTGTGTAAAGTGATCAGCCCCGTAAATGCCCAGACTTCAATATTCTTCTTCATCTTTGATGAGATGTCAAAAAATAATATAAAAATAACTCATGTAATTAGAGATAATCCAGATTTTGTGAACAAGTATTTGGGCACACTCAAAATTTTATTATAAAGTAGCGTGAGAGATTGAAGATTTATGCGCTGGTTGAAGTAAAGCCATTTTAATTGCGTGCGAGAAGGTGAAACATGGTCATATTTTTTTGTAATATCTTTGGTATGCGCATATTATCGTCATAGTGAATTTTCTTGGCTGGATGTTACTTGGTCAGTAATAATACCGTTTATAATGTTTAATAGTGCGTATCGGTTATATTATATTGGAAAACGCGAACCTATTCTTACACTCATTTTGAATGGGCACGCCTCTGAAAAAAGAGCTCTTCTTTTATTTTTAGTATTACCTTACTTTCAACAGGTAATTGAACACTTTCAACGTACTAAACAAATAAAACAATTTTGAAACAAAACGGCATCGATTTCAATATTCAAATTCAGATCAGAAAGTGCACTTTTGCGTCATACATATCACTCACTCCTTTCAACTACGTCATATATCAAAAAACTTGTTTTTTTAGGGGATCGTTTTTAAAGTTTAAAAATATAATGAAATATATTAAAAATAAATATCAAGCCACTTTTTGAATTTTTAACTGTGCAACAGATCTTTTTAGGTAAAACCTGAAGGTTTTTTCTCCATTTGAAAAATATTTAGTAAGTATGTAATATTTTAAAAAATAATTAAAAACAACACTTTCTGCCCTGTAGCGGGTAAATATTAAGTTAAAAATATGCTGCTTTTGCTGAGATATAGTACATTTTCTGGGCATTCCGAAAACATTCACAACTGCAAATTGACGATTTTTGATAAAAGACGTTGTTGAAAGGAGTGAGCGATATGATAATGGTGACGATCAATTTTTAACATCGAAAAAAGGGCAAAACATTTTGTATTTTAAGTGTTATTGATTGTATTGTGGGGCAATATAGCACTCTCCTTATCATTTATCGTTAACTTTGTGTAAAACCACTTAAAACTCTTCTTCTCGACTTACGGTTTTTAAGGGATAAAAACCTTTGTACCACTTATAAATTACGGCTTCTCCGCTACTGTTGTGTCATATCGAAAAAATATCGCGTACGTTTTATGCCTTCGCGGAACAATATCTTCTTCTTCTTCTTCATCTTCTTCTTCATCTTCTTCTTCTTCTTCTTCTTCTTCTTTTTCTTCTTTTTCTTCTTTTCCTTCTTCTTCTTCTTTAGTTAGGACTGTGTCCTGTTATTCTCGGAGTTCGCTCCTGGGAGGTGGAAAACCAGCTACCTTTCCATCGTTCAAGTGGTCTTTTCTGTTTTTTTTTTAAATAAACAGTTATATGATGTACAAGTAGAGAAGAGCAATAAAGTAAAAATAAGTGCTATAAGGCAACAGCAAAAAAAAACAGTTAACACATAAAACAGAAAACATACGCAACAGATCCGTAGCTATTCATATCGCTCACTCCTTTCAAGAACGTCATAAATAAAAATTCGTCAATTTTCACTTATGTATGTTTTCGGAATGCACAAAAAATGTACTATATCCCAGCAAAAGAGGCACATTTTAAACTTAATATTTACCCGCTACAGAGCAGAAAGTGTTGTTTTGCATTTTGAAGAAAAGGAATTGTTTAATTATTTTTTTAAGTAAAATAAATATTTTTCAAATGGAGAAAAAACCTTCAGGTTTTACCTTAAAAGATCTGTTGCACAGTAAAAAGTTCAACAAGTGGCTTGATATTTATTTTTAAAAAATTATATTATATTTTTAAACTTTAAAAACGTTCTCCTGAAAAATTTGAGTTTTTTTAATTATGACGTTCTTGAAAGGAGTGAGCGATATATTGATATGTAGTATCAATTAAGTACTTAGTATTTCTAAATGAAATATGGTAAGGAAGTTTGTTTTTAATATATAAATTATTTACAATAATAACAAACAATAACTAGGGAAGTTGAAATTATTGATGAATGTGTAGAAATTATGGATTGTTTATAGATGTTCTACTATTTTTCTGGAAATTTAGTTGAACATAACGTAACAGGTTGCTTTCATACTGAATTAAAGCACTTTGGATGCACATTTTCTCATATTTGGCAAATGCGAACGGGAGAACAGAACGAGGACGGCTAAAAATATTTCTCACTACCAGATCAATAAAAACTCAAAATCTGATCGTGTCGACAACCTACGTAACCGGAGGGAATGTATGACTAGATAGATGTATGGATCTGAGGGAAATCTATTCTCTCTGCCCACCCCAGTGGGGAAGCGGGGTATTGGTAGTAGATCAACTGTAATTTGCTAGAAAAATAAAAAAAACTAGATATTATAATTGAAAAAAAAACAAGTTTAAAAAAATAATATGGTTGAATTACCCTTGCAACTTTTTTTACAGTATTCCAAAAGCAATAAATCATCCGCTCCGCTTTTTAAAAGAAACTTTAAAAGTCGTATGTTTCGGAATTAAATGTCTAAAAATTGTTAGAATATGAGTTTATAATTATAATATTTTTTCCGTTAAATTTTCCGTGTTTAAATAGCATTATAAATACAACCATAGCTAATTAATAACTAGTCTAGAGGTAGGTTAGTACGTACTTAATTATGCTCGAGATGAGTATGTTTTTCACGAAGATATGGGAGGTTGTCTATGAGCATGCACAGATATGGTTCAGCGCGGGAAAACTGTATTGGACGTGTTCCATATTTGAACGGGAAAATGTTTCTCCGCGCGCAAGCCCACTGGTTTATTTTCGCGGTGCCGTATAAGAGCACAATTTGACTTTAAATATTATTTTTTAATTACCTGATTTTTTCATATTCATAAAAGTATAATTTTTTACATATCCCAATCTAGACATCGAAGATTTTTTGAGAATGGAATAAAGAACACCCATCGTTGGCTGTTTTCTTAGTATAATGTGTAAAAATTCAACATCCACGATCGATCGCATGGGGTCGATTGCGTCTTAGATTTTTTGTACCGTTTTAAAGTTTGTGTGTGTGTGTGTGTGTGTGTGTGTGTGTGTGTGTTTATGTGTGTGTGCGTGCGTGCGTGTGAGTTGACACATAGTATAATTAAATTATTTTATCGTTACATTAGTGCTTGATATAAGCGCGGACAGTTTGGGTATATTATACATATTTTTTTGTTTATGGTGTTCATTTTGATTATTTATTTCGGTTCAACTCTCTTTCTTTCTTACTATTAAAATCAAGCGAATAAATAGAATATTTTGGGGACCGCGCGTTACTGATATGTTTTTTATACGAATTTCGTAAATTTGGGCATATTTGATTGATAACAAGAATTTTAAGAATTCAGAAATAGATTGCAAAAATTAAGTTCTGTTACAGCTTCGCGAGCTCGCCAGCCATCGGAAGAGTAGTGTGCGCTCATTGCGAGTCTATTTCCTTTTTGTGTGACCAAGAGAGACTCGCAGCATCGCATTCTCAGTAACCCAGTACTCCATCTAGAGCCGACCCAACTGGATCGCACTTCTACCGGTCGATAATCGAATGGCTTCGTGATCACGGACATCCCTACGCCTAATGGCGTCGAAAAAATGGCGCTAAAATCTGCCGGGGTCTCATCCCCGTTCATAATAAAATACCTAGTGTTGACGTTATTCTCTTGTCTATGCGCCAGTGTGAAATATTCCGCGAGATACAGTGATCATGGATATTTATTTAAAAAAGACAATGTAACTAAGTTACACGAACTTTTTGTAGACTCTAAAATTTACCCTAGTAAAGATATTCAAAGTATAGACAATTTTTCAAGTAAACATAACAGTTCTAACAGGATTTGGCACGTTATAAGTGAATGCGTTAGTAATAAGGGTGTAGAAGAATGCTTGAAGATTTTTTTAATACGTCGTTTGGATCGGATCAAGAACTTGATGAATGAAGATAAGAATGTTTCAATCGTCTTCGATGACATAAAATCGGAAATTTTGACCGATTTCAAATGGGAAGACTACAATGCCGTGTCCAATAGCGACTTGGAGAGAATGCTGGTGAGGCAGATTCGAGGATTTGTGGAAAACAAAAGGATCAAACTTGTTTTCAGACCTGGAATAGATCTGGAATTCAATCCGACGAAAGATGGCACTATCAGATTGGATATTAAAAAAGGTATTTATAAACAACATTTTGAGTGTGTCCAAATACTTGTTCACTAATCTGGATTATCTCCAATTTTATTAGCAGTCCTAAAAGAGGTAAGAGGTCCGCCTCCGCAGTGTAATGGTCAACACGCTCGGCTACCGTTCTGGAGGTCCCGGGTTCGATTCCCAGGGGGAGATGAAATAAATATAAGTGATTTATTCACTCTAATATTTATTCAATATTACCCTAGACTGGTACCTGAAGCGGAGAGCTGATCACCTTTCCTTCATGTGTTAACAATTAAGATAACACTGCGTTTATATGATGCAGTGCCCCATGCACCACTGGGGTGATGAAAAGGGTTAGAAGAAGAAAAAAGGTAAAAGAGTTTCTGCTTATTAAAAAACTTCTCTTTATCTCACCAATATATGTCTCTAGTGAAGTTCTAGTGATTCAAGAACAGTGCTTCGAAATTAATTCATATAAATATAGAGCTTCCAAGAATTTTAGTAGTGTGGTTGTCAATAATGGGTAGAATTGATTAATGTTACAGATGTGTAAAGTGATCACTTAAACCAGCCTATGACGGTCGTCAGCCCCGTAAATGCCAAGACTTCCATATTCTTCTTCATCTTTGATGAGATGTCAAAAAATAATATGAAAATAACTCATGTAATTGGAGATAATACAAATTTTGTGAACAAGTATTTGGACACACTCAAAATGTTATTTAATATGAAAACTCATTCAATTCACATGCCCTTCTCTTTACGCCTTTCTTAATTTAATCTTTAAATTAAAATATATACATATCCGACCGTTTATATTTATATATATATATATATATATATATATATAT
Source organism: Brachycentrus maculatus (assembly GCF_059751285.1). Lineage (NCBI taxonomy): Eukaryota > Metazoa > Arthropoda > Insecta > Trichoptera > Brachycentridae > Brachycentrus > Brachycentrus maculatus. The sequence goes on along the minus strand of NW_028281055.1, from coordinate 492,781 downwards.
ATATATATATATATATATATATATATATATATATATATATATATATATATATATATATATATATATATATATATATATATATATATATATATATATATATATATATATATATATATATATATATATATATATTAATATATATATATATATATATATATATATATATATATATATATATATATATATATATATATATATATATATATATATATATATATATATATATATTTTTTTTTTTATATATAAATATATATATGTAAACGGTCGGGTTACAAAGTATATTTTATAAGTGAAAACAATCATTAAGTAAACACACGACATAAGGACTACAATTTTATGTAACCTCTATAAAACATAGCTTATAGAGAATCCTTTCCTTATTTATTGGACATTTTGCTAGCAAAAAAATATCGAAAAAAAATATATCTACGTTTTATCTTTATGCCTATTTTAATAAAACTTTTAATTTTTATTGTGATTGAATGCTGTGTAAGGCTATAAATGTGGCTCAATTTTATTGTGAAAAATATTAGATTGTGATAATGGTATTTTATTTTTCGATTTTAAATATTCAATGATAATGAACTGTTCTCTCCAACGCGTTGCTGTGGCTCAGTATCGTTAAAAAGGAAAAAATATAAATAAAAAATTTATTATAATATATTATATGTTTCATTTTACAATGTTCGCGAAGCAAAGAAAATATCCAAATTTATAAAATAACAATGCCATCGAATACATTGAAAATGCTAAGTGAGAGCAAAAAACTGTCCGGAATGAGTAGTACATGTTAAGAACCTCATGTATTTGCTGTTATGTTCAATAGATGGCACTGCCATTGCAGTAAAATATTTTTTTTTCAAAAAACTTGTTTTTACCTGCATATAAGATGAACTTATTATTATACATAAATCCAACATTGTGTCAAAATTTCAAAAAAAATGTGAATTACTTTTGGAGATGAAAGATTTTAATGAAACGAATATTTTTATTTTTATTTATCCAGATTATGTCATTTTTATAATTCTGTGAACCAATTTGAATCACTTGTTTAAACATTTATATTTTTTTTGTTTTTCGAATACAATGTAATTTATTATTATTATTAATATCAAATACTCTACACACTTATAGATATACGAAAGGATTTTTAAAGTTCTTTAATGTATTCATATTTATTTTTTACTACAACTAAATTGGCGACAAATTGCATTTTCGCATGAGCACAACCTCAAGTTGTTATATTTGAGAACGGGTACCCTTTCACATTTCTAAATTTTAGCGGGTTCTTGTCTTGCAACATGTCCTGGTTATTGAAACTTTGGTCTTGCTGGAGCATAAAGTAAATATAAATAATTATTTTTTTTTCTTTTTTTTTTCAGATTCCGATTACCAACTGCCCAGAGGAATGAAGGCTTCCAAAATGTTCTACGAAATAGTTCCATTTCTCCTCGTTCCACCCCTCATCATGTCAGCAATTCTTCCTTTCGTCCTCCCTGCCATGAAGATGATGATCATCGGGTCTGCCATCCTCAACCAGATAGCTCTGGGTGGAGCAGTCTTCACCCTGATGAGGAACGGGATCTTCAACGACAAGTACGAAAAGAAAGTAATATATGTGAATGACGGATACAAAAATGAACACAAAGCACCTCCGATCGTGCATCACGAAAGCTTCCAGAAGCATCCTCCACATCAAGAGACTCCATCGTTTGATCACCAAGATCACCAGTTTCAAGATGTACCTCTTTTGCCTCAGCACTACAACGATTTCCAGGACTTCAAACCTCACCACGACATCAAAGAATACCAAAGTTCCAACATCCACCAACCGTTACATCAAATCAAGGAATTCCACAGCTCTAAATTCAACCATCCAGATTTGAGCAACCACAAGCCAAGCTACGATTTCAACGAATACCAAAGCTTCGATTCGCAGAACAAGCCACCGGAATACCACGATTTCAACCTACACCAGCAAGCCCACGAATACAACAACCAGTTCCAAGACATGCAAGTTCATCATCCAACCAGTCTGCATCTTGAAGAAGAACACTCAGAATTGGACAATCATAACCTACATGATACTAGTTTGAGCGAAGAAAAAGTTAAACGGAAACATAGAAGAAGATCGCGTCCGCACCAAAAACGAAGAAAACCTGTCGTGAAATATGCAGAAAACGATGAAGACGATTTCTAGTAGCTCTTTGAATTCCATTAACCCTCTCGACCATTAAACCATGAGGGCTTATAAATAGCTAAGTCAAAAGCGACGCCAAATCGTTAAAAAAATTACTTATTCTACAATTTGTTTGAAAGTAATAACATTAAGGGGGTACTCGCAAATATACGATTCACAACGTGACCGGCTGCGCGAGGAGCCAGACGTGTTTCCGCGCACATTTTAAAAAAGAATTTGTATCGGAATTTAATTTTTTTTAACAATTATTATATTGGAAAAAATATTTTCACAATTTTTTAAACCCGTTTCTTTTCAAAACCATATATTATTTTAAACCGATATCAATAAACATTGTCGAACGTCACTTTATTTAATTTTCAGCTAGATGATTTTAATAGCTGTTTGGTTCTTATCTCCCACCCCTAGGCTCTCAAGAGTCTTATGATGTCGGTAATGACGAAACCCAGTCACTGAAGCAAGTTTTTTAACTGACTCAAAATCCAGTCGAACCAAAAAACGACACCATAAAACTTATACCTTATAAAAATGTACTGATTATTATTTATTTTAAATCATTATCATTATTAGATACTTAAGAATTAACAATTTTTTTTTTTTAAATAAAAATTGTAAAATATTCATTTAATAAATTGTTACACATTGTATTCTTCTTCTTTTGCCTTTTGTCTTCCACTGCTAGATATATCCTTCCATTATCCGTATCCTTCCATTTCCTTCGGTCTGTTGATATTTGCAGCCAGTTTCTACCCCCCCACAGCGGATGTCGTCGGACCATCTTTTTTAAGGTCTTCCGACGCCATTCTCCCGAGGTCTCCATCTTTAAATTTCAGTTGTCCATCATTGTCTTATAACATCAAAATTAATTCTGAAATTGATTTGTTCATTTAAGTTTTGTACTAACATTTCTTGGTGGAACTGCATTTTATAGAATAAAATAACAACTATTTAATTTTATTTATAATTTATAATTCAAGCACTAGCTTTGTGATTTTCCATTTTATAACTGAAATGAAACTTTATTTTAAAATCACTATAGATATTTTATTATAACTTAATTATAATAAAATATTCCGCCTCCGTAGTGTAATGGTCAGCACGCTCGGCTACCGTTCTGGAGGTCCCCGGTTCGATTCCCAAGGGGGGTAAAATAAATATAAGTGATTTTTTCACTGTCATATTTATTCAACATTACCCTGGACTGGTACCTGAAGCGGAGGACTGATCACCTTTCCTTCATGTGTAAACGATCAAGATAACACTGCGTTTATATGACGCAGTGCCCTATGCACCATTGGGGTGCGGATAAGGGTTTTATTATTATTATTATTAATTATAATGTCTACCGGTTTCGAAGCTAACCGGTAGACATTATAATTAAGTTAATAAAATATTTACAGTGATTTTAAAACAATGTTAAATTTTAATTATAACTATTTAATTTTTCCACGTGAATTTTATTTGACCAGCAACCGGGTTTTCATCAATTAGTCTGATGATGTCGGTTACGATGAAACCCGGTTGCTGGTTAAGTAAAATTCATGAGGAAAAAATTAAAAAAGTTGTTATTTTATTCTATGATTTGTTCATCTTTATTAGATTTATCCATAAATTAATTTATTTAGAGAGAAGTAATTACTGTAAATGATCAAAATTTAAGACCTGAAATTTAATGATCCCTTTCAAATTTATATATAAAAAAAACAATTCGTTTCTATTGAGGCAGCGAACAACTATCAAAATATTTATTAAAGTATTTTTTTATTAATTTAACCCTCTATCACTCATGAACTCGAATGTTTTTAATTTTTTGGATTTGAGACGTAAAGACAAAAATAAAATACACGTGTTTCGGGAATTTAATTTTTTTTATTAATTATGAAACAAAACTAAAAAATAGGGAGTGTTGCCTCGAGGCAACACTGAATAAAAAGATCAAAATAATGATAATAACAGGCTAGCAGCATTTAATATGAGAGGTGGAAGTTTCTGAGGCAATTCTTAGCTTTCGTGTAGCATAAAGCTACTCCGCATTTTTTACACACATTGTGGGTAAATCTTTGCATTTCGCAAATTTGCACCTGATTTTTTTGAGACCATTGCGGCCAGTGCCCAATCCGGCTGCTTTTGCAGGGACATGCTGAGCAGGTCCTTTGTGCTTTTTGGCTTGAATCTCGTTCTCCAACGACCGCCGACCGGACATATTAGGCTTTATACCTAATTTGCACAGAGTCACAGCAACCTCCAGACGAAAATCTGCTGATGCTAAGCGGCCTGACTCAGGAAGATGTTTATATTTCGCAACTCTATTGTAAAGTAGCCATGCATTGGCTATTGTAAGGTCCAAGTAATGATAAAACAGGCGCATATGCCATCGTTTGCTTCGCAACCGGAGCTTGTAGATACCCATGACTCTGTCGAGAAGGTCGACGCCAATCATGTGACGATTGTACTCGCCCATGAATTGCCTTATCCATTTCAGTGACCCGAAAAGTGATATTGGGATATTTTTGGACTTGATACAGGTTGGTCTCTTCTGAAAATCTCTTGATTTGTTCTTGTGGAAACAGGTAAAAAAGAACTGTATAGGGGTGTCAAGTTCTAAAATATCGGGAGTCAGGGTTTTGTTTCCTGTAAACATGAGCTGCTCCTTATTTAATTCAAGATTCTTTTTTGTCCACCGTAAACTAAGTTTAGCAGGCTTTTATTTTGTTGGCTTTTCATTAACAGTTTTTGTTTGTTAACCTTGAGTTGGTGCAGGTTGAGCAGAGCTTTGGTTTGATGAGACATTTTCCATGTGTGAAGACGACCGTTCTAGATTTTCCTCTAGGATTTCTATTAGTTATTTTATTTTCAAATGTCTCGATTTCAGGTATGAAATCAGGATCTGCGAGGCTGTCGTTGTCATAATCTAGGCCATCTTTACTTTCTACACCATCATGAAGCATTGAAACAATGTCCTCGTCACAAAGACGGCGTTTATCAGACATCCATCAATAAAATATAAAATAAATGAACTATACACTTTCAAACAAAACAACTACACTTTTCGCCTAATGTAGCCCACAGGCAACAAACACTAATTTGCAATAAAAACCAAAACTACGTAAAAAGTTATCATAGATAACGTTACACAATAAAGTTCAAACATCTACCTCTCCAGTTTTCCAAGATAACACACTAAAAACACCCAGAACAATATTTTATAATTTTTTCAATCAGCAACTTGGGCGCACTCGTTGAAAACACCGACCGTTTACAAGTAAACTTCGATTTGTGACAGGGAATGTCACCTAGCAAAATAATTTGGTACTATTTCGCTACTTCTGAGTGTAGACCATGGGAAACAGTGCGTAAATTCGTTAGGAAATTAATCTAATGAATTTGGTAGGGGACCGAACAGTGTTGCCTACAGGCAACACTATTGTACAGAGGGTTAATATCATTAATTTATATAGCACCATCTATGTACTGTGTAAATAACTAATTTATACAATAAATTAAACCTTTTTTCAATCGTTCGTCTATCTCTTTGAATAAAGTTTTTAATGTATTTAATAGATGTGTCTGTTCTCACGATATATTTTTTATTGAGAAAGATAATTTAAAAGAATAAAACGTTATTACGTAGTTAGAAATTCTTTTAAAAAAAAAAATTAAAATAAAAAAACAGGGTTATGTAAACAAAAACCTTAAGATATATGAATTAAAATTCAAGTAAATTCAGCATTTTGGTCGAAGACTTCTTACTCTATATTTTCCTTCGTTATTTTCTTCTAACTTGTGATGCATAAGGCACAAAAAACAAGATCGTTAATTGAACCTTGATAGTAAATTGTCCGTCAGTCATACACTTAACTCCTTATGATATTTTAAAGAAGGTATCTATTTTTCATAGATGTCTTAATTTGAGACGAAGCATCTATCGTTTTTATACGAAAGAAGATGGAAGTCTGAGCATTCCAGTGCTTACGACTTGGCAATTGGCTGATCTTCTTTCGTATAAAAACAACAGATGTCTCAAGTCCAGACGCCTATAATATATATATATATATATATATATATATATATATATATATATATATATATATATATATATATATATATATATATATATATATATATATATATATATATATATATATATATATATATATATATATATATATATATATATATATATATATATATATATATATATATATATATATATATATATATATATATATATATATATACAACATTTTGAGTGTGTCCAAATACTTGTTCACAAAATCTGGATTACCTCCAATTACAGGAGTTATTTTCATATTATTTTTTGACATCTCATCAAAGATGAAGAAGAATATGGAAGTCTGGGCATTTACGGGGCTTACGACCGTCATAGGCTGGTTTAAGTGATCACTTTACACACGTGTAACATTCACCAATTCTACCCATTATTGACAACCACACTACTCAAATTCTTGGAAGTTCTATATATATTAACCAATTTAGAAACCTTGTTCATGAATCACTAAAACTTCACTAGAGACATCTTTTGGTGAGATGTAAAGAATAATATAAGAGTTTCTGCTTAATAAAAAGCTTCTTTACATCATCAATATATGTCTCTAGTGAAGTTTTAGTGATTCATGAACAAGGTTTCTAAATTGGTTAATATATATAGAACTTCCAAGAATTTGAGTAGTGTGGTTGTCAATAATGGGTAGAATTGGTGAATGTTACACGTGTGTAAAGTGATCACTTAAACCAGCCTATGACGGTCGTAAGCCCCGTAAATGCCCAGACTTCCATATTCTTCTTCATCTTTGATGAGATGTCAAAAAAAAAAAAAAAATAATAAAAAATATATATATATATATATATATATATATATATACATATATATTTATATATATATATATATATATATATATATATATATATATATATATATATATATATATATATATATATATATATATATATATATATATATATATATATATATATATATATATATATATATATATATATATATATATATATATATATATATATATATATATATATATAAATATATATATATTTATATATTTATATATATATATATATATATATATATATATATATGTGTGTGTGTGTGTGTGTGTGTGTGTGTGTGTGTGTGTGTGTATATTGATATATCATCCGTATTGAGATGGTATGGGCATACAGGACGCAGAGAACCCGAACATGTAGTTAGCCAGGCAATCGAAATGGATCTTCCTCGAAAGTTATCTAGAGGTAGACCAAGGAATTCGAAGGATTCGAAGGCGTGGCATAGGTGACGTTATCCAGGACAGAAGGACATATAACCTGAGGAAGAGGAGAGTTGACCTCAGCAGTCTACAAGGACAATAAGCTGGGATGTGGCCAGGAAGAAGAAGATCATCCGTAGGGTAAATAATATTATTTTTTGACATCTCATAAAAAATGAAGAAGAATATGGAAGTCTGGGCATTTACGAAGCCGAAGACCGTCATAGGCTGGTTTAAGTGATCACTTTACACACGTGTAACATTCACCAATTCTACCCATTATTGACAACCACACTACTCAAATTCTTGGATGTTCCATATATATATGAACCAATTTTTGAAACATTATTCTTGAATCACTAGAACTTCACTAGAGACATTTATTGGTGAGATGAAAAGATATTCTTCTTCATCTTTGATGAGATCTCAAAAAATATTATGAAAATAACTCCAGTAATTGGAGATAATCCAGATTTTGTGAACAAGTATTTGGCAACACTCAAAATGTTGTACGTAAATAATAATTAATACTTTATTATTTATATTTTCTGAGAAAAAAGAATTAAAAAAAAAATGTTAATCCATTTTTATTATTATTTAACGTAGTTTGATCGTCGGATTACGTTATCTGAATTTGGCTGTTAATAATGGTGGTTAGTGTCGGTAAGACCCTAAGTCAGAGATTCTGGGTTCAAATCCACTCTACACAAAAGGCTCAACAAATAGTAATTTAAATTTAAATATTTGTATTTTTTAAAATAAGAGTAAAACTTTGTTTAAAATATATAGCAACATTTCTTAATATGTGGTTGGCGAAGAAAATTTGTACCTTACAATATAAAACTGTTTCCGTATAAGTTTAAACGACAATTTGGTATATATTGGTACAAGATGAAGAAAAGTAATATATAAAATGAATTATAAAAAGTTGTTCATTTATAATTTTTTGTCGATGATATTATCTCTAGTAGTACTTGTTTATCGTAAATAATATCAAACTATTAAATTTTCTAAAATGAAAGTAAAAAAAATGTTTTCCATATAAATTTATTTCATAAATAATTATGTATAAAAATATATTTAAATTAAACTCAATCGATACATTCTAGATTCTACATACTACTGTCAACAATGTTTCTTACCAATATAAATTAAATAAATATCTGGATTATTTCTTTATTTCAAATTTCAGTGTTTATTCTGTCATTAATTGATTTGGCAGTGTGTTTGCGTTAATATCTTTTAATTTTCAATTTAAAATTTAAAAATAAACAAAACTTTTTGTCAAATTCTGTCATTACTTGTGTTTCGATGCATTCGGAATCATTATCAAGCATCGTATTGATGCTGTATGCATCAAAACACTTATCACAATAGATTTTTAGAAATAGTGGTATTGTTTAAATAAAATGTTATTTAAAAATTTATTCTGCGTATTAAAAACTTCGTACGAATAAAATTAAAAGCATTTTACATAACTTTTTAGGAATGAAATGTTTTTAATATAGGTGCCAAAAATACGAATTCGTATTTTATATAAGTACAAAAATGAGGTAACATTTTTATAGGTACCAGTATTTTGATTAAATAAAACAAAGTATCAGTAACACTTTGTTAATTTTCTGGTTGAAATTCCTTTTTATTTTTTCTATCGTTTAACTTCAGTGAGCAAATCAAATACTAAACCTAATTGAGCAAAAAAAGACAATATTAATAAACAACGTATTTTTTATTCAAGATAAGGCATTTTCACACAACTTGAATGATCAGTTCTTTATCATTCCACATTTCATAAATTTATAAACATAATCATACATTAACCTAAAAAAAATATTCAAAAATATTTATCAAATATAATTTACTTATCTAAAGATAATGATAAAATCCCGAAATAAAACGCAACATATAAATTTATAAAAAAAAGTATAAAATTCGTATGCCTCAAAATTATTTATTCTTAAATTATGAAGTTTTTAATATTTAAACAACAACAAAAAATACATGATGTTCTCAAAAATATAACAAAATCAGTATACGTTAATCCACATTTTAACATCTCAACATAGGTGAAGATGAATATGCAAACCCGGGTATTTACAGGGCTTATGACCTGTCATGGGCTGGTTAAGTGATCACGTGTTACACTCACCATTCTACCCAGCATTGACAACCACACTACTTAATGTTTGAAACATATCATTAATCTCATGACTCTTTATACTAGAGTTCACGAGAGCTATCTATGGTTGTTTAGAGAAAGCTTTAATTAAGCAGAGAACCTTTTGTTGAAATGTATGCAAGATCCTAACCAGATCATTTTACTTACTGGGAGACGCCTGAAAACATGATTTTATATTTTATGCAGCTTGTAATTTGACCAGTTATTTTATTCACAGAGTGAACAAGGATTTGGACACAACCAAAAATGTTGTAAGTTATTTAAGTTCAATATTAAGCGTAAATTATGTATTTCATATGACATGACAATTATGTGGTACATTTGAGACAGGGGTAGAACAAATGTATTCTAGATACGAGGTCCACAGTATTTCCAACTTAGCCACAATTCATTACACATGAAAAGCATTTATTATCACATATATGATGTTGAATCGATTCGATCATATAATTCGCAATCTTTATAAAAACCTCACAATTAAACATTTTATAATATCTAAAGGAACACTAAGATAATAAAATATTCCTGAATTAAATAAATTAAAATATACATTACTGTCGAGTCAGTTAATATGTACGTTTTGATCTTAGCGTCGTCTGTATAAGTCTTCGTAGTATTTCTAAACCATGTCAATAAATAGTACGTTCGTGTAAATTAGCTAAAGAATTCGGGATTACGGCCCACAACCTTGTTGGAGAGTCGTTGTAGATAAATAAGTCTAAAATCATCATTCCTTCTTTATGTGAGCGATTTCCACACATCGCTTATCTTCCTCTGTCATGTCCACGTCATCCCATCCCCAAACGGGATTCTCTGGATGGCAGTGGTTGTGGATGTCCTTGGTCACTTCTTCTTCCTTACTGAAGGGATGAGATCCGTCACCGGTTCTCTTCACCCTCTTCTTGATCATCTCCACTGATACTGTCTTCATGTCGTAAGCAAGTCCTGGAAAAGAGAAAATAAAAAATGAATAAAAAGGCATATCCATCAGGTCAAAGGTTTTAGATGGGAGCTGCGTTTAATATTTTGCCTTGCTTACTATGTACAAAGTTTATAGATCAATAAGTGAATTTAAGATACTTCTAGCTACAAACCCGTTTTTATTTATTCTGCGTTGGAAAAAGAGGGATAATCTATTGTGGGCTAATCAGGAACTGTTGACTGTCGTCAATAGGCCTTCCGTTCCACTAGAAAAAGGAACGGAATTGTATGCCCTAGTTTATATACAGGTGTTTCAACTTAGAGACGTGTTTAACTGAGATGAAACATTTATCGTTTATATGTGGAAGAACATAGAAGCCTAGGCATTCTAGTCAATAGAGCATCTTCTTTCGAGTATAAATCATAGATCTTTCATCTCAAATTGAGATAACATAAAATGATGGAAGTCTTTATATAGGAATTCATGATAAACCCAGAAATGTCTTAAAAACCAATAAATTAATTTAGTATATTTTCAATTCGACTATTGATGTTGCCGAAAAAGTAGCATTAAAAACCACACTACTCAAATTTCGGAAGTTATATTTATGTTTCGATTGACACCATCTCCGACAACATCTCAGACAACACACAACATCTTGTTCAAGATCTCCGACATCTTAGACAACAGGTTTTCTGGCTCCAGAATATACATGATGGATCAGGGTCAGGATCTTCGAGGCACTGTTAAGATCTGCCCAAGACAATGACAATTACTCTCAAATGATGCGGGACGTCAAAGGGACCTGACATGACACACACAGAAGAAGAAATAGAATAGTGAATGTTACACGCGTATACGTGGTAACTTAAACCAGCCTATGAGAGATCGTAAGCCCTCTCATAGGCTTCCCAGACATCCATATTCTTCTTCCTATATGTTGAGATATCAAAATCTTGATGTTTTTTTTTATTATAATCTATTTTGGTTGGAGATTCCGGCTTACCTAGTTTGGCGCAGAGGTCGATGAATCCAGTACTGAGGTTGGAGCCATAGTTTCCAAGTTCAGCTGCTTTGTAGTCCCACGGGAAGACGTGGTGGTAGTTGTGCCATCCCTCACCAAGAGCCGAAACGCCGACGAACACATTGTCAGTAGCTCCAACGTTCCTGAAAAAAAAACATCCAAATGAATACCGGAAGAATATGGAATAATACGGAACATTATTGACAACCACACTACTCAAATTCTTCAAAGTTCTATATAAATTAACCAATTTTGAAACATTATTCTTGAATCATTAGAACTTCACTGGAGACATCTATTGGTGAGATGAAGAAAAGCTTTTTATTAAGCAGAAACTCTTATATTTATTTGGACACACTCAAAATGTTGTAAGTATTAAGATTGTTTAAAGTAGAAATGTCTTGCAAATTAATAAAATTATAATATTGTATTGTTACTTTATTAAATAAATAAAAGTAATATTAAATTACTGAAATCAAAGCCCAGCTCAAGTGTGAATGACGTTAGAGTTACTCACTCGGGGGTCAGAGTGAATAGTTAGGACCAAAATAATCGCAGGTAATAAGGTTATAACGAGTAAAAAAAACACAAAGTGTCTATTTAAAAAAATAAGTCAAGTCGACACAACGTGATCGGCAAATGGAGGTCAAGCGATGACACTTACACAGTAACCCAACTACCTAATACGAGTGTTCGTATCATTGACTTGTTGCAGTCAAAGGCGATAATTTAGCCGTTACGGAAAATTGCCGACCCGGCAGACTGCGACCGGCCTTCGAAGTTTTATTTTAACACCAATAGAAGTCAAGGCTATGTACCTAATTTTCGTTATTACCTTATTTTATTTTCAAAATACATATTTTTCGTAATACAGGTGTGATAATAATTATGACCAATAAAATAATCATCTAATTTACAAGCCGTCAAAGTTAGTTTAGGCATACGATTAATGTGATATTTTTTTGTAATAAAACTTTTTCAGAAACGTCACGCATCTGTAACTTTGCAGTTGCGGGAGTCTGGGTGAGGACCTATCCGACCTATCTGTGGTATTGTACATGATAAAAGTACTGAAGGACATTGGTACTATAAACTAAGCAAGGACACAAAATGCCGAACCCTATTCTAATGGAACGGAAGGCCTGTTGCCGAAGTAAATATTCTGACTTTTCCTGAGGAGTTTTACGTGGTTTTCTCCTAGCAATGAGCAAATGCTAAGAAGTTTCTCATTGGGCAACACTAGATTATCCCTCCTGTTCCCAACGCAGATTAAAATAAAACATGTTTTAAGCTAGAAGAAACGAAAATCGAAAGTCTATAAACCTTGTAGGTCCTTGTAGGATAAAATGCAACTCCCAATTAAATAACTGAAAAATAATGAAATGCCAGAAAAGTACTAAATAAATTAAATGGAACATACATAAAAGTGGACGGAATGCAGTCGAAATGCGATTTCTCAGACAAACGTACGCCAAAACGATATATGGATGTATGAATGGTGAAATAAGGAAAAAATAAAAAATGTTGATATAATCATCATCGATAAAATTCAGAAAGGCAGGCTGAGATGGATTATGATCAAATAAATTAATGAAGCGAATCCAGTTGAAAATAGAAACAGAGAAAAACCGATGAAAACTTGGCATGATCAAGTAATTCAAATACTTGAAAATGGTCAGGTTAGGAGCCTGAACAATCGGATAATATGTGAGAAGATGCATGAATTTGGAAGAGACGATTGTTTGCCAGTTTGTTGTGTCGTTCTATTTTCTCTGCCTACCGCTGTGGAAAGTGGCGTGATAGTTAGTCATTATGGAAATGCAAATTTAACATTCATATATTTTTCGCTACGAAGGCCGACAAGCGCTTAACATTAATTTAAACCTCTTTGTGGATTTCACTACTACTGGAAATGATTCGACGTTGATACTGTAACTAGTTGCGCAATTTCTGCAAAATCTACTTTATTTTCTTGCGGTGAGACTATTGTAATATGTAGAAACCACAAGCGATTCTCGTTTGCCTTTCATTAAAAAAATATAATTTAAATAAAAATTAATATGCCTGCACTAAAAGTAAATGGTTTGAAATCTTAATACGATCGCTTTACATCAAAAAACACTGGAACCAAAATCAAGAACCTATGCAGGGTCTTAGCAATTGGCTACTACTGTCATTTTTATAAATTAAATTAATCACTACGTTTTGAGAGTCCAAATCATTGTTCACAACTCCAGGTTTGTCTCCAGTTAGGAGTCATTCATATTGATATCTTAACATAGATGAACAAGAATATGGAACTGTTGGCATTTACAGGGCTTTCGACCTGTCATAGCTGGGTTAATTAATCACTTTATATAGAGTAATATTGACCATTCTACCCATGATTGACAACCATACTAATATTTTTTTGTAAGTTACACCACCGTGCACATGCTACTACTTCAGGACCATCTATGATTTTTTTGAACTAGTAGAAACTTTAATGAAACATCTGTAAGATTCTTCTCGAATTCTTTTTCATGCTAGGACATGCCTAAAATATAATTTTAAAAATTATTTAACTTATATATTGACCAGTTATTTATTAAAAATATTAAAAATGATTCAGGAATAATTTACATATATTTCATGAAGGTTTCTGTTAAAAAATACTTACTAATTCAACCATAGATGGTGTCAAACAAGTACCATGCGCAAAACAGCGTTAATTGAAGCATAAATAGCGTAAGCACATAAAGCGTAGAATGGTGAATATTACAGATGTATAAAGTGACAAGTCGTAAGCCCTGTAAATACCTAGACTTCCAAATTCTTCATCATCCATGTTGTGATATTGATGAAATTTATGGCAAATACTCGTTTCGCTAAATGTAGATACTTTAAAAACAACGATCGATATTTAATGATCCGGTTTAAATTATTTCAAATATTATGTAAATCGTGAAGGGGAACTCCATAGTTTACATTCGGAAATGCAGTTTTTCTTCTTCATTAGTGTCAACTCAAGTTCTCGTCTCTTTCATTTGCAATTTCGGCATTAATGACCTTGTACCAAATACTTTAACCACCTTTCACTTGCATCTGAATGCCCTTAGCTCTTTATGACTTCTTTTACAACTAATTTGATATAGCCCGTAACAGATATGGGCAATTAAGGTTATATCATCCAATATAAATAGGCATATTCAAATATTCAATTCAAACGGCTGTAAATACTATAGTATTTTTAAAAATATAAATGATATATTTTGGATTTTTTTAAATATGTATTTTAATAAAATTCACTCCATACCTTTCAATTCCTTTATTCTTTTCTAAACCAAATATTTATTTCGAAGAAAAACTTATTTTATCAATAAAAAACGATATTTAAAGCGAAAAATCAATTACGTTAAATGCTACCTGGGTTCAAAAATGAACACACTTAGGACGGGAAGGGTATTTTTATCTTCTGCGCCGCCCTCATTTCAAGGTCAGAAAAGAAGGAATTCTTTTATATTTTTATATTAATATAAGTTAAATATCTTTGTTAAGACCTAAGTTATATGTATGCAATGATCAAATCCCGTCGCTAGCGGACGGCAGGCGTAAAAAACACCCGTCCGAAATGTGTTTTTAGTTGCAATTTATCGTGTATTGGGTCTTAAAAGTTCAAACTCACTTGTCATAAGGGCGGTTGCCCCAGATGTGAGCAGCGCTGTTCACCAGCCAAGTGAAGTTCAGAGAGATGGTGAATCTCCACACTGCCGCGACGTACCAGGACACCCAAACGTTCTCGCCCCAGAACCTCACGGGAATCCACGTGGGGATGACGAAACACAGCAGAGGCATCAGCACGAGGTAGGTCCTGCAGACATAAATACAATTTTAATTTAAGTTTTACATAGTGAATACCACTATTTCTTAAAATCTTCTGTGACACGTGTTTCGATGCATTTCGCATTATTTTCAAACACCTTATGCAGTATGAAAATGATGTGGAATGCATCGAAACACGTGTCATAGTAGATTTTAAGAAACAGTAGTATTTACTATGTAAAACTTAAATTAAAAATGGATAGATTTTACCACATTGTGACTGCTAAATCAATTAATGAAACACAAATACGATTTGACTTCATTGACAGTTCGTTTTCGAGAGACGAACTTTTATTTTCTAGGCTCGTTTTAATTTTTGTTTTCTTATTTTTCACTACTTACTTCTTCTGGAACATGACGACCTGATCCTTCTCCAGGTCACTCATGTCGATAGCAGCTCCCTTGACGAAGACGTCGTTATGTTTCCTCATCATCAGCCAACCGATGTGAGAGAAGAAGAAACCTCTCTTGGCGTTATGGGGATCGGCATCGGTTTCGGAAAACTTATGGTGTACCCTTAAACAAAGAGAATTATAAATTAATTTCATAAACCGAGACAAAAAAAATATTAAAAAAAATATTGATTTTTGTATTATTATAGCTAGATTATTATAATTAATATTTATATATAATTAATATTTGGTAATAGATTTTAGGGCACTAATCAAAAGTGTAAATGAAAACATAACTGAGAATAATTTTTAGCATAATGTAACAGATTTGTCAAAGTGTATTTAATATAAATTTTTTTATCGAAATAAACTCGATAATTAAAAATAATTCAAGCGTTAAAATAATCTGGGGTTCGGATCTACATAGACATGTTTGTTACATTTCAAAAAATAAAAACAATATGAAAATATTTTCTTTGAAATTTAAAAAATATATTTAAAGATATATAAAATTTCTAAAAACAGAACCAATATTTAAAAAAAAAAACTTTTTCTTACATTTATTGATTTGTTTTATCAAAATTATATACAAATATATATATATATATATATATATATATATATATATATATATATATATATATATATATATATATATATATATATATATATATATATATATATATATATATATATATA
The DNA here is from genome assembly GCF_059751285.1 of Brachycentrus maculatus. Classification (NCBI taxonomy): domain Eukaryota; kingdom Metazoa; phylum Arthropoda; class Insecta; order Trichoptera; family Brachycentridae; genus Brachycentrus; species Brachycentrus maculatus. Next base: position 476,222 of record NW_028281055.1, on the reverse strand, counting down.
TATATATATATATATATATATATATATATATATATTTCACAATTCACAGAATAATACAACAACAAAAAAATATTTTAATTCAGATCTAATTCTTACAAGGATATTAAATAATTACTCATAAAATAATCGAAAAATCAAATTATCCATTGTAAAAGAATAAGAATGAAAAGAGTTCAACGCGAAGTTGAGACTGAAAACCAATTAAGAGCACTGCGTACGTGCCAAGGACCGCGTTTAAAATTTTCGTAAACCCAATCCAGTTCTTGATATCACAATGATTTTAAACTTCTTACCTAGAAAAAAATCCTTTAACCACCCTTATTAATTCCTCTCCTTTCCTTCTCCTTCCTAAATCTATTATTTTACATAATACCCTTTTTTTGTTTTTTGTTTAATCTCTGAATGATTTTTAATAGTTTTATAACATAAATGTGGAATTGTTTAATTGGCTTTTTTAACGTTATTTTTTTTTGTTAATGTAATGTAATGTTTATTATGTCCGCCTCTGTAGTGTAATTGTCAGCACGCTCGGCTACCGTTCTGGAGGTCCCGGGTTCGATTCCCAGGGGGGTCAAATAAATATAAGTGATTTTTTCACTGTAATATTTATTCAATATTACCCTGGACTGGTACCTGAAGCGGAGGGCTGATCACCTTTCCTTCGTGTGTAAACGATCAAGATAACACTGTGTTCATGTGAAGCAGTGCCCTATGCACCATTGGGGTGCGGATAAGGGTTTTATTAGTATTTATTAATGTTTATTATTGTTAATGTAACTATTGTTTTATATAATTTTTTTATATGTAAGCTGTACAATTCCCGAATAAATAATATAAATGATTTATTTTATTTATAAGGATCAAATATGATATCCTAGCCTACGTGATGTTGCACATGCCCGTTTTAATTTTCAGGTTAGTCTGACGTCAAAGTATTTTAATTAAAACATAAACACACGTCACAAAACCAGAATAAGTTAACAAGATATATTTCAACCGCCATCTCTTGCGTAGAGTATTTTATTATAATAATTTGGTTACATTTTGGGTTATGGATATCTCCTACCAATATTTTATTGTTATTATACTTGATTTAAGCAATCACTGCCGTTAAATTTTGAAACGATTTTTATTTTTGAAATTTTTGATGAAATTATCATTTTGATTGACGTAACCTTAAACATTCTAGAAGGTATTTTAAAATTTTACGATTTTTTAAAAATATTTTACGATTTTTAATCGGAATGACATTGAACATTGATTAATAATATTTTTTTATATGTATGATACAGTATAAAATGCATAATTCAATTTCCTATTTCTTATGTAATTCTTAAAATGCATAAGGCACTAGAATCATCAATTTACTTTTAACTATTTATAAAATTATTTGGCCAACAATCCTTTATCATATATCAATAAATAAAAATAAAAACGATGATACTAAAATCAAACAAAAAATGTGCATGCAGCTTAAACTTTATATATTACTTATTGATTTGGCTTAAACTTAGTAGAATTAAAAAATAAAACAGTATAAGACAACTTTTTAGATTATTAATGGAAACGCAAAAAGCTTTGAGAACTACAGATGTTTTCATCAATAGGGGAAAAAAGTTTTTAAAATAAAACTGTTACGTTAAAAAATATTTCAAATGGTGCATAGAGCACTGCATCATATAAACGCAGGGTTATTAACAGCTTTCGTAATCCAATTAAAATAGCTGCTGTGAACTCATATGTTTTCTGCCAAGAGATTAATCATATGTCTAGGAGTTTCAAAAAATTTAATAGTGTGGTTGTTAATCATGGGAAGAATGATCAAGTTTGCAACGCGTGTCATGTAATCAATTAACCAGCCCATGATAGATCACAAGTCCAGTCGATACCTACACTTCCATATTCTTCTTCATCTATGATAAAAAAAGATGTCAAAATCTGTCATCGGCGATATAATAAAAGTGCACACGAGTCCATACAAGCTCTTGCATTTATCTTAGAACATCTTGTCGGTCTGTTCGACCATTTCATAACTTCATTGCACAACGTTTTAGTACCAAAATCCACCATCTTCTTGCATCACGTCACACTGTGGAGAGAAGCACATCTCCGTACATATGTCGAAGTGTGCAAGTGTACTCAAACAATGTCGTCACGATCGATAACAAGTGCAAGACGTAACATGTCACATTTGTTTGATTTGCAAACGTAATACGTAATACTTCAGAGCGAACGGTGCAAAGTTGCAGGCGACCGAAACGTAGCATACGCTTTTTTTATGAATGAAAATTTAGTGGAAAATTGTGGATTTCGGTAAATTTTTTCATGATTTAAAAATATCATTGATTTCTGAAGTGTTAGTTGTTAAAGCAAATATTTAGTTTGTTAGACATATTGGATTAACCAGTAAATGTGATATTTCCCGTAGAGTGTTGTTAACGAAATTCTATAATGTCAAATAAATTATTATCTTATCTGTTATATTTGTATAACAGTTTTTGAACCAATGAAAATATCAAAAATGAATTTTCAATTCTGTTGTTTCGTTCAATTGGCATTGAGGTCAAAGCAGGTGGAAATATATTTATGTTTGTATATATATATATATATATATATATATATATATATATATATATATATATATATATATATATATATATATATATATATATATATATATATATATATCATTATACGAGTAAAATAATGCAGAATGCATAAAAGATTTAAAGAAATAGTGGTATTTACAACGTAGAGCTCAAATTTAAAATAGATTTTTCGGCAAATAATGTTTTTGTCATTTTTTATCAGCGCCACCTATCGGGTCAACAGTTTTCAAGAACTTTTATTTGTACCAGACTAACATACGATCAAAACATTTGATGTCATTTGATATCATTTGCTCCATTGGTTCCAGAGAAATAATGGTACTTTTCATATCTCGACCACAACGCCACCTTCAATGTCCAAAATTTATAAAAACTCGCTTACAAACGTCTATATACACCCATATACATCGACCTTAAAACATATTTATTTCGATTAACCATTGGCAATAATGCGCTATTTTTTTTTATATATGGTTTTTTTTCCTGAATCCATGAAAACATTCTAAAAAAAGTTCCATGCTTTTTTTTGTGATAAGCATTTTTTACCCTTTCAATAGCGGTAAAGATACAACGAATTATACTATGAATAAATTATACATAGTAAATAACATGATTCATACTAAGAGCTACAATAAAACATGAATGATAAATAAATTTATTCGTTGATTGAATTGAATTTATTATGAATGAAGATGTATTTTTAAATCATGTTTTTACAACGTTTTTTTAAAGGAAGTTTTCATTGATACTGGTTATTGCCTACAAATAAACAAAAATGCATATTAATGCTCATAATGAAATGTGCACACTAAAAAAACGAGTCTTTATTTTTAAAAATAAAAAAAATTAAATCGATGCATTGTATAAATATATATTTGAATTGGTATTGATTTTGAAAATTAAAAATATAAAAAAAATATCCGTGAAAAAAGGCACCGGAATGCCGTTCCACCGCATTACATGATAAAACTACGATAAAAAAGACAAAGACAGTGAATGCATCGATCATATGTATAATGGTTAAATAAAAAAACCATAACAAATTTGGTCACCCCATCTAATTGTTATCGAAATAAATTACTGTTGCATCCTTGTAATTTCAAAATAATATTTCTTTAAAATGTAAATGAACGTCTCATCATGGTTTCTGCCTAGTGAGACGTATCATCAAAAATTAAAACATGTATAAAAAATATATAAAGAATTAAAATAAACAAATAAAAATTAGTTCCGCCCTTAGGGATCAAAAATTAAAAAGGAGCACTACAATTCTATGATAAAAAGTTACACAGTACGTATATATGTAGATGAAACTATATTTTTTAAAAGATATAATAAAATTTCTTAATTGTAATAAAAATAAAAGCTTGTTTTTTTGATGACTCAAAAATAAATTTTGGCTGTATTTTATACGATCGGCAGTACATACATTATGTATAACTAGTTAGTTGTGTCGAAAATGTTAGCATTTCTATTACACAACACTTTCCGTTGGAAACTAGTTTCTCAAGTTGAATGTTAGCTTGCATTATTAGCCTTGATTCATAACGGACTGGTTTTTATAATCATGTCTTCTTGGGAATAAAAAACGTCAATGCAGGGGTCGTCATTTTGTCAAGAAGTAAATGTATGATGAAAAAATAATGGGACTAACATACGAGACATAATTTGATTTTTTGATCGGCCTCCTGAGTAGATGTCAAATCTACCTAGATCCAAGTCGGTAACTAGATTTAAAATTTGCAAAATTTGATTCTGATCCGTATCACCAAATTGCACACAGAGAAAAGCATCAGATTGATGCAATGTAAACTTGATCGTTACCTATATGAAATCTAGGCGATCAATTAAGCGCTCAGGTTCATATTAAATAAATAAAAGTTCAAAATCACTTGTATCTTTTATCTGCACTCTAGTGTCGTGAAAAGCGCGTTTGGCTACTTTTTTATAGGTATCGAGTTTCATTCCAAGGATGGTCAAAATAAATATAAAGTGATTTTACTTTCATATCACCCTGTACTATTAAACGGAAAGTAGGGTTGATCCCATTGTCTTCATGCAATTAAAGATCAAGATAACACTGCGTCTATATGATGCAGTGCCCAATGCACTATTGGGTGTGGATAAAGGTTAGAAAAAATATGTTAAATCGATATAAGGTTAGGTTTGTGTAAAATATTGTTAACGTTTTATAAAAATAACTTGCTTTACGAAGAGAATTTGAAATCACAATGTAAAACTGTTTCCGTGTATGTTTTTAGGACGATTTGGTATATTTTGGTGCTGCAGTAATTAAAAAAAATGTAATAAATAAAATTTAACAATAAATAAAAGACTCACAAAACGATTTTTGTGAGCCTCGGCGGCTCATTAAAATTTTATATCAAATAGGTTCGAACAGAGTCTGAGACACTAACCACGGGACCACAACCCGACACATTATATAAGTATTATTTATTTCAATCCGTCCAAATTTTTCCACATTGTCAAATGTTGTCACCTATTTAAAAAAAAAACACGGTAAACTTGTCATTTTTTGATGTTTCATTTTTTTAAATATTTTTTGGGTACCACTTATGGCACGCGCGCCACCGTTGTGGCACCCCTGTTAATTCTATTTCCAATCAAGTTTAATGTATTTAAACGCCGTTAAGTTGTGCAACAATGCATCGGAAAGAGTGGATTCATTATCATACCGGAATGTAAGAAATTCTTCTTCAATTTCAGTGGGCGTTCTTGCAGGTTGTGAAATCGAGAGATTTTACATCGCTGATACTGTGCGGCAGTTTGTTGACATTACAGTTATTATTTAAACTTATTTTTATGCATCGAACTTCTTATTTGTTAATTGTGATGATTTTTTTACTTTCCTAAGTGTCCAACAGCTCAGGAATGAAACACGCAAAGGAACTGATTACAGGGTACTCGCGGAAATTCACCACAGAAGCTCTAAAGCTTAGCAAAAAACAAATAAGGATCCTAACCAGGACCTTGACAGGACACTGCAGACTGAGGAAACACATGACAAAAATTGGACTTCATGACTCCTCAGTATGCAGATTTTGTATGGAGGATAACGAAACGCCAATCCACATTCTCTACAATTGTGACGCACTCGCTCGCAAACGAAGTCACATCCTTGGAGGACCTCTACTGGACTCCGAGAAGGCGAAGCTCCTACCACCAAGACAGGCCGTGAGTTATATGACTCACGTAGGTCTTGGCAGTGAGCTGTAATACAGAGGGAGGTCACAATAGACCTAATATGGTCGCAGTGACATAAGGGATGCAAGATTTCTTGACCTCAAAAAAATGTGCTAGAAGAAGAAAAAGCTAGTATTACAAATAGGTCCCTGGTCCGATTCAAAGAAGAGAAATTAAGAGTCAAAATAAATGTATGGAATTTTCACTATTATATTTATTTAATCATCCTGAACTTATCAGTACCTAAAGCAGAATACTGATCTTCTCTTCTTTAAGTAATTGACGATTAACATGATACAGTGTTGATGATATGCATGCCCTTTCCACCACTGGTTGCGGAAGATAGAAGAGTTGTTTTTTTTCTCATTTGACCTACCTGTGATCTCTGACCCACTCGTAAATGTGGTTCTGGAAGGCCATGGTCTGCAGCATTGCCAAGAAAGCCCTCAGTGGCCATTTCGCTTTGTAGCACTTGTGGGCCCATAATCTGTGCGCTCCAGCCGTGACTCCAATAGCAGCGAGGATGGCAAACAGCAGAGCTGGAAATCAATAAAAATACACATCTTAAATCTATAAAAACAGAAAAAAAATACAAATAAAGATGTTAATAACACGTTTGGAGCAGCAAACGCGTACTACTAGCATTTCCTTCGGTATGGAATACACGCTAGGCGCGTACGCCTGATAACAGCGATTCAAATGGCCACATTTTTTTATCAGTGTGTAATGAATGGAAAGAAATACAGTAAAAAAAATCATGTACGAATGTGTAATGTGCGAGTGTAAAGTCAGCATTAGTCCACTCGACGATTCTTGTTTATACTCGTGTGTCTGAAAGCGTGTATAAAGATGAGCCACGCGTGAATGCTACACACAAATAAGACAGTAGGAATTATGTGACTATCTATATTTAAAAAATCATATTTTAGTTTTAAGTTTAAGTGTTTTGAAAATAAGTATTTTGTCACCATCACGTAATTGTTGGCGATATATTGAACGCAATAAACGTGACAATAGATTTACTCAGTTAAATCAGAAAACAGACAACTCAAAATATTAATCAAGGATTTACTCCCAATAATCTATCAGAAAATTTACAAAGCAAAGGGTTAATAATTGATTTACTTACAAAAAACTGTTGTCATAACTTTAGCCTGGAAGAAAATGAGGTAAAATCCATAGAGTGTGCCTAAATGCAGATACAGGAACGCGAATACATTTCTCCAGACTATGTCCCATCTGAAAAAAAACTTACTATCATATTTGCTACAACAACAAAGAATAACATAGAAATTTCAACACAGACGAATCATCTTTTTTGATCATATTCAAACGATCAGAATTTGAAAGTCAGAACATTCCCAGGGCTTACTTTTCTCCAATCGGTTATTATATTGTATTATTTTGATGAGAACAACTGAAGTTATCGAAATTAGTCGTATTTACATTGATAAACTCAAAAAGTGGTCTTATAGAGGTGTTAGAAAATTACAAATAAATAGAAAGAGGATTACTTGTAGGAAGGCTCTTTGGAGGCAGGACTAGTGGCGGACTGTGTCTTGGAGGATACTTTGTCTGCGTTGCGAGACTTCTGGTCCTCGTGGGTGATGGTGGCTTCCGCCAGGAACATGTTGGTGCTACCCAATAGATTAGGCGCCATCTTCGCTTATCTGTAACAACCAAAACATATCACATTAGATATCTTCAAGAATGGTCAATTTATTTCATGTACATTTTATTAAACAAAACTCAAGGTTTGTTTTTAACCATTTTTACCGTCAGTAATTTTTCAACTGGTTTGGTAAAGAACCTTGCAAAATTTAGGGAGCACATCCATCCTTGGATATGTTCCCTATGATATATGTTATGGTGAAACCGTTTTCGTGAAAAATCACCCCATGGGAACCATATATATGTATTTATATATTAATTGATATCAAGCATACAGTTTTCAGAAAATGTATGAAAGTGGACCGAATGCAGTCAAAACTTACTAAATTTTTGATAATTACTTAAGTAAATTAAGAATCATTTTGACATAGTAATTCATTACTTAACTTAAATTATATACAATAACATATATAGATAAGTATAATATAAATATCCGTTTATTCAAAATCTCCCAAAGTTATTAACCGATTGCATTGAAATCTATGTAAATAGAAATATATTAGATGATGATATTGAGTAAAAAAAGACGGTGTATAAAGTACCCATATAATCCATTTTTAGTATACGAAGTTTAATAAATAATAAATTTATGCACGTATCTATACAGCAGACGATTGCTGAAATCCGGGTCGACTAATTTCTTTCGCTGCATTTAAATATGAATTTAGTTCCGTTAAATTCAATAATAATTACAAAAAAAACCTCAGATGAAGATACTTTGAGGTATTATCATTACACGGAACAGTTAACGCCATGCAGATGTCGTTATGTACAGCCTAAAATCCCGTTTTAAAACGAGAATACTTAAATATGGTAAATTTTCTTCAAGCCGGAATGTTCGACTGTGGTTATCAACTCGTTTTTTATGTCTTGTAATTGCGTTTATACTACCTAAATTACATTTAATTACTTTGAAATATGTAAAATATGCCTAACATGCAATGAGTTTTTGGTCAGTAAGCTTATTGTATGGTCAAATTATGATTCATTCTATTTATAGAACATCTCACGGAAATTACCATATATCGATGTAAAAAATATCACAATTCTTCTATTATTTTTTTTGAATACTTTAAATATATAAAAAATCAAGATGTACATTTGTGAACAGGTTTATTTAAATTCCACATACATTTCTCCGTTCATTTTTTATGTGAATAAATTCGTATTTGACATAAAATATTCAAATTTTATTACTTTAGTTACTATATTTTTTCACTCTCCTTATCTTTCATTGTTCACCTTATGTAATACCACTCAAAATATCTACTTCACGACTTCCGGTTTCGAACATTTCCTGGTCAGGTGAACTGAAGACTAAAGTTGCCCTGATAGAAGTCGATCTGACGAGGAAATGGTTCAAACAAAACCAGCAATGTTAGTTAAGACAATTTTTAACTATGTACTTTTATAACTGATTATAGAAAATATACCATTAATTACCTGATTAACGAAAATATGCCATTGACAAAAAGTGAAGATATCGCTCACTCCTTTCAAGAACGTCATAAATCAAAATACTTGATTTCTCAGGAGAACGATCTTAAAGTTTAAAAATATAACACAATGTATTAAAAATAAATATCAAGCCACTTATTGAACTTTTTACTGTGCAACATATCTTTTTAGGTAAAACCTGAAGGTTTTTTCTACATTTGAAAAATATTTAATATATTTATAAAAATAATTAAACAATACATTTTCTTCAAAATGCGAAAACAACATTTTCTGCCCTGTAGCGGGTAAATATTAAGTTAAAAATATGCCTCTTTTGGTGGGATATAGTACATTTTCTGGGCATTCTGAAAACATGCACAACTGAAAATTGACGATTTTTGATTTATGACGTTCTTGAAAGGAGTGAGCGATATGTATGTTCATAATACACAAAATAATACCAAAATTGGATGACAGAGTCTACTACATTCCAGGAAAAAAGTATCTCAATAAATCGCTCACTCCTTTCAAGAACGTCATAGATCAGAAATCGTAAATTTTCAGTTGTACATGTTTTCGGAATGCCCAGAAAATGTTCTATATCTCAGCAAAAGTGTTGTTTTTGCAGTTTGATGAAAAGGTATTGTTTAATTATTTTTTTAAATATCCTAAATATTTTTCAATTGGAGAAAAAACGTTCAGGTTTTATCTAAAAAGATCTGTTGTAAAGTAAAAAGTTCAATTAGTGGCTTGATATGTATTTTTAATACATTGTGTTATATTTTTAAACTTTAAAAACGTTCTCCTGAAAAATCGAGTTTTTTATTTTATTTATGACGTTCTTGAAAGGAGTAAGCGATATGTAGGTACATATTTCTTTATTATTATTCTAATTCTTAAAATTTTCTAATTCATAAAAGTTTTAAATACTGTCCTGAATATAACTTATGTTTTTGTTAACTAACTAATTACGTATATTGATGAAGAAACTACAGTCGATTGTTGACAGTACATTTCACAAGATTATGATACATTGAAATGCAAATATTTGAATCCATCGCACCTTGACACCTTTTTGCCGATATTTGTCAAAGAAAACTCATATTTGCCGTAACTCGTATTGATATTAAGATTCGTGAAATTTTAGCCGTGGCTTTAGGACCAGAAATTTAATGAGTATTCAGGATGAAAATACATATTATTTTTATATGGTTTGAAGATATTTCATTTCTACAAGCCTTGAGGATCGCACGAGAGTTCAAGCGAATTGAGAGTGCATTTTCACACCTGCAAAAATGTTTGGCAATCGTTGGCAAGGTGTTTAAATAATACGAACCAAAACGTCGAAAGGGTTTTAGATTACTCGTCGAAAAATAACATAATTTGGATTTTTGTAATAATACGTTACATATCTGTATTTACATGTAATAAATTATGCTTCCATGATGGAAAAATTATCTAAACTAAAAATATAAATAAGCTATTCATAAATAGATAATGGAGGTGGGTCGCTCTGAAATAGATCGCATCATTTGATCATGTCGTATTTTATTAAGTTTTCCGTTTTCACATTTTAAAATACCTATTTTAAGACTTTATAAGTAAGAAATTTGTTTATAACATACATATATATATATATATATATATATATATATATATATATATATATATATATATATATCTGAATGATGCGATTGATTTCAGATCTACCCACCTCCATTATACATTTATTCGTAAATCGTTTATATTTAGTTTCATTCCTTATTATTTGCAGAAGCAGGTTGTACGAATTTATTGCTCAACAATTAAAGTTTTATTTGCCAAAAAGAGGTTTGTGCTAGGTTTATTTGATGTGTTTCTGTGCTTTGGATTTTGTAGTTCTATGCACGTTATCATAAAGTGCGTTAATTGTGATATGTATGCTTTGCTGGGAGGTGCTTTTTCGTGTTATGTGAGGGTAATTCTCAAATGCATACTTTAGGATTGGTTTTAACATATAGTTGTTAGACTGCCATAAATAGTATTTTGTTGAATATTTCTTCTGATGCAGCCCATCTCGGTACTTAAAGTATTTATTACATTTGGCTGAATTTTTTTCCAAATACAGCTTTCAATTTCTCGACTGTCGTCAGTTTAATTCTGATTTTCACGTATGATAAATCCCGTGGAGCATTTGCTTTGTTTTGACAAACCCATAAGCTCCCTGCAAATGTTTGAACTGACAAATTCCTGCGCCAAGTTTAAGCAAGACACACATGTGAACGTATATGTATGATATATGTATATATAAACTACATATATACCTTTATATTTTCGGAAGACCTGTATATCTGAGTGTTCAATATTTGGGGACACGTAACTTCAATTGAAAGGTAAATAATGGTTGGTGTGAAATATGATAATATCTACCGGTATACATACATACACATATTGGTCATCGCCTCATATGTTTGGCCTGTGAAGCAATGTGACCATTTTTAGTAAAGCAACCATTACCATCAAAACATATAAAGATTTTAATTTTTAACTTGGAATTATAATATATTGACTAGTTTAAAATGACTAACTGCATTGATGTTTATTTTATTGCCAAGCAAAAGTGATTTAAATAGCCCTCCTGAACATTTTACAATTATTTTTTGACATCTCATCAAAGATGAAGAAGAATATGGAAGTCTGGGCATTTACGGGGCTGACGACCGTCATCGGCTGGTTTAAGTGGCCACTTTACACACGTGTAACATTCACCAATTCTACCCATCATTGACAACCACACTACTCAAATTCTTGGAAGTTCTATATATCTTTATATATATTTTACATTAGTTGGACACTTTCTCCTGTACGACTACGATATGTAAGAATCGTGTATGCGTAAGGGTTTTTTTGTAAATTTGTGAATTGTCCACACAGATGGACACGATGAACCTCTCCACACAGATGAAAAAAAATACGGTCAGAGTATTTACAGATAATGACCCATCATAGGCTGGTGGAGATGTATAAAATCGATGCTTAGGAACTCTAAATAATTCAACTTGAATGATCAATTTATCAATTGATCACTGATCCATATTTTTTATTTTATGTCCATAATTAGGCAATATTAAAAAAATATAAATATATGATATGTCACCATTTCAGGATTACTCTAAAACGTCGTAGATGAAATTATCATTGTGAAAAAAACATTTTTATTATTTTATGGTGACCAATTAAATATGACGCACTTATTTATGAAACACAAACATAATAAAATAAATAAATACATATACGTATTTCGTGAAAATATGTGTATTCTAAATACCCTTATTATGTTTTATATAGTCCATTTAAAGCTACGAAAAAAAATTGATTACGAAATTTTAAAAAATTCATCGAGTGTTTTTTCAGAATAATTTTGATTTTTTTTTCAATTTTTCCATTACAAGGTTAATTAAATCAGAATTTTAAAAATCCTTTCATAATAAAATTTTATAGGACGAGTTTTGATAGTTATATCCTTTTTATGGTATTTTATAATCAAAGTAAAGTATTTATCGCGTTATTCATAAATTTAATTGATACGTAATACATCAATAAATATTTTATTATGTATCTCAGGTGGATGTCACTACCTCATAATATTATATATCATGAGTCATAACTGTAATAATATTTTTTTAAAGAAAAAAGCTTTCAATATATATTTGAGTAAAAATAGTTTAAAGAAATTTCTTAGTATTGATACTATCATTTTTTATCCTTTCCTTTGATCAAATAATTGAAATAATAATAAATTTATATTTTCTGAGAAATAAACGTATAAACAAATAAATAATAAATAATGACAAACCCATAATTAACAATATGACAATGACTTAAGCCTCCCTCTTTTGTTTATGTTCCCACTGATAAAAAATAAATAATAAAAAGAATAACATCATAAATAAATGAAAATAAGAAACAGCTCTGACCTTCAACGTCCCAACTTTAAAATTTAGAATTTATAATAATAAAACCCTTATCCGCACCCCAATGATGCATAGGGCACTGCGTCATATAAACGCAGTGTTGTCTGTCCGCCTCCGTAGTGTATAGGTCAGCACGCTCGGCTACCGTTCTGGAGGACCCGGGTTCGATTCCCAGGGGGGGGGTAAGAATAAATATGAGTGATTTTTTCACTGTAATATTAATTCAATATTACCCTGGACTGGTACTTGAAGCGGAGGGCTGATCACCTTTCCTTCATGTGTAAACGATCAAGATAACTTAGAATATTAAATTTAGAATTAGATTCACATATATAATGTTATAATGGATAAATTTAAACGTTGTGTTTCACTCTCTCTTACTGCTCACCGATAGTGTTTGAAGGAGACGTTTATTTACTAGTGCTTACTACTTGTGATTTTATTTTTTTAATTATGATTTTATGTTATAAGACTATTTGTTACACGACTTTTTGTTTCTCTATTAGTATATTTTTTTATTTTTGTATTAGATACTGTATATATGTATTATATGTATTACTTTAAAGGCTTCAGCCGTTCAATAAATAAATAAATAAATAAAATAAATATGGTGTTTGAAAATGATGCTGAATGTATTTACTAAGTAAAACACAAATTTAAAATGGATAGATTTTTACCACAAACTGACTGCTGAATTGATTGATGACAAGTAAACAACCCTAGCTAAACTAGTTAACAAAGAATATCTCCGAAACTTTAGATGAATCATCTCATAATGTAATGTTTTACAAATGGCGCCATAAGCGTTTTCGCTTTTCACCAATAAGTATAATACATGTTATTAATATGAAGAAAGTAGGTTAAGATCTCTTCTCCCATTCAGCGCTCGTTATAAATAATAACGCTGATTATTCTCATCCATCGAATAAATTTAATGTACCTATGTAATAACACTTTGAAGGCGTTACGTTCATGACCTAGAAAAACTTTCATTATCAGACAACGCGCAAACGGTTCGGTAGAATGTCACGCATTTCCGACTGTTTTAACAAGCCCAACAAACGGAACTGCCTCAAAAAAATATCGTGAAAGATTGTTCCGGTCCAAGAAATTTGACGCTCAAGTTGCTGGAGCGCAAAGTGAGTTTTTGTGTCGTCCACAAAAGAGAATGTATTTATGAACTACATACAAACTAGTTCTTTAATTATACATATTTATGTTTTGGATAATATAGTATGCTCTTATTGATAGACTCATTACTGTCTTATAGTTTATGGTAGCGTCACATTTTAAAAAATAAAACTATAATGGAACTCCGGAAAACAGAAAACCCGGAAAATAAAAACAGGATTTTCAAGGTAAACATTTAGAATACTAAATTATCGTATAAATTACGATGGCAATATGCCGATTTCTGAAAAAAACAATGTCTACGTCGTCCCAGCGCTCCCTGTGCTTCATAGTACCTTATTTAATGTACCTTAATTTTTTTGTATTTTTTTTTCATTATTACGTACAGGTCATAACCCAAATTAGTTCTGACTTCTTGGGTTTGTGGCGACCCACACATCTACTATGGCAACTCAAATCGAGTGAAATAACGAGCACCCTACACCGTAGCCCGCAACGAGCGGAAACGAGCCCGTACACTTCGTCGCCGCCCGTCCTCCGATCTCATATTAGAATCACGCGATTATTCTTAAATATTTCTTGATTGTAATTTTATGGAACTGAATAAATTTGTGTTAAAAGTAATCCGCTTTCATCTTGCTTCCCTTCTGATAAATTAAATTGGTATTCAACTAGAAACCACAGGTTCAACTGTATTACATATATAAATCTAACAGAACATTTTGAGTGTATACTTGTTTACAAATCTGGGTTTATCTCAACATAGATGAAGAGGAATATAAAAGTCTGGGTAATAACAGGGCTTTTGACCTGTCACAGGCTGGTCATGGTATATTTTCTTCTCCTTCCTGCAAAATCTTTCTTTTTATACCATACCCTTTTTTATCTCTGAATGTTTTTAATAGGTATTATAACATAAATGATGAATTCTTTAATCGGTTTTATTTTTAATAATGTAACTATTTTTGTTAATATAATGTTATGTTTATTATTTTTAATGTAACTTTTGTTTATTATATCCCTTTTTAAATGTAAAGCTGAACAATTCCCGAACAAATTTTAAAAAATCAATTTAAACATAGATGGCTACAGTCAACTCACAGATAAAGGGTCATGAAATTTATGGTATATCGCTCACTCCTTTCAAGAACGTCATAAATCAAAATACTTGACTTTTCAGGAGAACGTTTTTAAATTTTAAAAATATAATACTATGTATTAAAAATAAATATCAAGCCACTTACTGAACTTTTTACTTTGAAACAGATCTTTTTAGGTAAAACCTGAAGGTTTTTTTTCCATTTGAAAAATATTTAGTATATTTAAAAAAATAATTAAACAATACCTTTTCTTCAAAATGCAAAAATAATACTTTCTGCCCTGTAGCGGGTAAATATTAAGTTAAAAATATGGCTCTTTTGCTGGGATATAGTACATTTTCTGGACATTCCGAAAACATGCACAACTGAAAATTGACGATTTTTGATTTATAACGTTCTTGAAAGGAGTGAGCGATATGTATTATAAGAGTTCCAAAAGTTTGAGTAGTAAGGTTGGCAATCATGGGTAGAATGGTGAATGTTACACGTGTGTAAAGTGATCACTTAACCAACCAATGATATTCGTAAGCTTTCTAAATACGCTCGCACAATTATCGTTATTTTTATTGTTGTTATTTAAAAAATTATCATGTTATTTTTTTGACATATCATCAAAGATGAAGAAGAATGTGGAAGTCTGGGCATTTATTTTCTTTACATCTCACCAATAGATGTCTCTAGTGAAGTTCTAGTGATTCAAGAACAAGGTTTCTAAATTGGTTCATATATATAGAACTTCCAAGAATTTGAGTGGTGTGGTTGTCAATAATGGGTAGAATTGGTGAATGTTACACGTGTGTAAAGTGATCACTTAAACCAGCCTATGACGGTCGTCAGCCCCGTAAATGCCCAGACTTCCACATTCTTCTTCATCTTTGATGATATGTCAAAAAAATAATATGAAAATAACTCCTGTAATTGGAGATAATCCAGATTTTGTGAACAAGTATTTGGACACATTCAAAATGTTGTAAATTGAATTGATGTTTTATAAAGATGAAGCCAACAAATTCAACGCAATAACGTGAGATGATCTCTATCGTATGTTATTATAGGAAAACAATCATAAAAAACAATTAAATGGATAGATAATTAACATTCAGTACTATGAGTGATG